>NC_133771.1:147936963-147960483 GCF_003597395.2 Chelonoidis abingdonii
GATTTCAATAACTCAGTCATGGGTTAGGGGTTGTTATAAATGTGTATGGGTAGGGTTTTGTGGCCTGCCTTGTGCAGGAGGTCAGACTAGATGATCATATTGGTCCCTTCTGACCTATGAGTCTATGAAACTGTGAAGTAGGGAACTTTAACACCTTCTTTCATTCTTCAATATTCTTTCTTTAAGAACAGTGGTGCTATACTTTTTGCATATTATTTTCAAATTTTAACAGTACCTCCACTCTCTTTCAGTGCATCATTATCCTGTTCTCAGTAGAAGCATTTAGTAAGGAAAGGAGTGTAATATCATATATTTTTCTTCTGAGGCTTAAAAATAGATACTTGCTATTTATCAGTATGTGCTAATGCTGGAAGACTCTGAAGCACACAGTTAACATGTATTAAGGCTTTTTTCACTAACAATGATTTGATATTTCTCTTGTGGATTTTTTTTTTAAAAACACAAAACAGCAAGCTATTTGCAAAGTAATTAAAATGGAGTACTTAATGCAAAGAAAGGAATACTCATCAACTAGACTAGTATAATACTTGCTGGTTCTTTTGTTTTGTTTTCTGTTTTTCCTTTTTTATTAGTTGTTTTTTTTTTAATGTTACAACTTGATCCTATGAAGCTTTATGTATAAGAATAGTCCTGCTCTAGTGAATATTTCTACCGGCTTGAGTGGGACTACTTGTGGGCTTGATTATGACCTGGTTAGCACAGTGATGGAGGGGCATAAAGGGGTACAAGAAGATGCCCCCATCTGACCTCATGTCAGCTACCTGCACCACAGGTCACAGCACAAAAGCAAAGCAGCTACTTCCCCACACTCTAGAGCAGGTGGACAAGAGAGGATGGAACAGGGCTGGGAATGGGCATCAGAACAACACAGGCTGTGTCAAGTATCTTTACCTCCACCTCAGAGTAGCAAAGGAATAGGTGCTGGAATTAGGGGTGCTGCCACACTTCCTGGCTTGAAGTGGTTTCCATCATATACAGAGTTTACATTATGGTTTAATGGCTCTCAGCACCCCCTCTATACAGATTGTTCCAGCAGCCCTGAGCAGAGAAGCTGTCACAATCTACCTCCTGGTCTGCTCCAGGAGTAGTGGCTTACTCAGGACAGATCATTATGTCAGGATTTAGCCCTGTGTGAGTAAGGTCACTACTTACATAAGGGGTTAGCAGGACTGAACATTTGTGGTACTCAGGAACTGGTCTACAGGCCATTACTCTCTCCTCCTTCAAAATCCTATGGGTACATCTACGCTGCAATGTAAGCCCATGGTTCAAACTCAGGCTCAAGCCTAACCCCTCTTCTGTCTACACACAAATGGTGCTTTGACTGAGGGTCCCAGGACCCCATGCAGGTGGAGGTTCTGAGCCTAAATCAAGCTGAGATCCAGAGTTCAAGACATATTGTTTTGCAGTGTAGATGCAACACCACTGGATTTGTGCTCTACGAGTCCACTGAATGTATCCCATAATCTCACTGGCCAATTTTCTTTATCCTCTGGACAAGCAAGTGTGGTGGACAGTCAAGTTTTCCCACACTGTACCATGAATAAAGGGCTAGAGCAGCTATATTTTGGGAGGGCGCTAGGAAGTCTAGGATATAGGTGGTTGGACTCAAATCTGCATAATGGAGTATAGACACTGGTGCTCCAGGGTTCAGCAATTCCTAATCTGAGGTTACAAATAAGAGTAGATGCTCAAACCTCGGGTTAACAAACTCAGGGTCTGCTAACTCGAGTTATACTAACCCTGGGCTTACGTTACAGTGTAGACATACCCTTAGGGACACAGGGTATCACAGCCTGGGCTCTAGCCCAAGCCCGAATGTCTACACTGTAATTTTATAGCTCCATACCCTGAGCCCAAGTCAGCTGACCCAGCCCATACAGACATACTCTAAGTGACGTAGAGAAATCTTCACTAGCCTGAGACCACCCTAATATCTCACATTATTCATACAGCACCTTTTGTCCCAAAGAATCTCAATACATTTTACATAGCTAATAAAAATATCTCTTCAGCCACCCCAGAGGGCAACACGGCAGCTGTTTAGCAGTGCACAGTAATACTAAACAACCATTTAGGACAGGAAGTAGATCATTGCATATACACATCTGAAACCACACGGGAATTTATACAGACAGAATGTAATTACCAGATCTGGAGTTTGGCCAGCACTCCAGTGGTAGCATACATCTCACTCTTAAAGCAATACCACAGGACCATTAGTGACTATCAACAGCAGGAGTTGGATGGACCTTGGGTTTACATCTCATCTGAAAGATCAATCAGTTCAAAACCAACTTTGAGTCCAGATCTTATGACATGAAAACTAGGGACTGATTCTTCTCTGACACCATTGTTACTCCTAATTTAAGTAAAAGGAGAAGTAGGCCTCTAATACATACACATCTTGGGTCGCAGCCTTTCAAAAGCTCACTTCAGTCAGTCACGAAGGATAGAAAATGTATTAACTGCATAATATGTAAAATACTTCATTTTACATTATATTTCAATAAAACCCATTGCCTAAAACTTCACCTATTTTTACACATATTAGAAATAAAAAAAATTACACATTAAGGTAATCTGTTAAGAGCACTTATTATGTTTTGCCAGGTGTTGGTGTGATTGGAGTGCTACACATTTGCATAACTTTTGGATTACTTAGACATTGAGAAAGAAGCAAGCACAAAGAGAAGCCTGTAATTTATCAAGTGGTTTTTGCAGGAAGGAAGAGTAATTTTCCTACACAAGCCATCTGTACAGTTTACCATGTAAATAATAATTCTGTTCAAGACTACAGATTCATATTTTATTTGTGAGTTTAACATATACAGCACATTCCCGCTTCAATTTTGTTCCATCACCAGAGGCCTCATTAGGAAAGAGCCATCAATTAACACAACAGCTACACTAACAGGCCGACGAATGAAAACACATTTGTACCTAGCATATGATTTTTTTTTCTCCTTTAATGCTTAACTAACATTAGCCAAAAATAATAACAATTATAACAACAACAACAACAACAGATTTAAGGTCCTTGCTACAATTGGAACTCTAATCATAACCAAACTTCTTAAAACAAAATTGTGGTCAGAAAACTAAGTAAAAATGGTGACTTCTTAATAAATTTTTCGAGGATTTATTTATTTGTATGGCTCCCATACCCAGAGTGTCTGGGAGCACAAAGAAAATAAATCTGCTCCCCATATATATATTCAGAGTCTTGTCTTCTGACTTTACCAAAGATATAAAATATGATTGTACTGCTCTTCTTAGCCCTGCTAGCCCTACAGAGCGAAAAGAGCTAAGAGACAGAGAACTGGATTCTAGTCCTTCTGGTGCATAATCAACAGAATTATTTACTAAGTTCCAAACACAGAACTGGTGATGATCGAGTGGGAAAGAATCCAGCTGGACTTTCATATCTCTGGCTGGGTTTATATAAGGCTGGCAGTCAGAGAAATCATCTTCTTATCAAACTTGATATGAAATAATGGACAACTGACAGGGAATTCTATGATGCCACTTTCACAGAATCACTTCTGAGAGTAAAACCCATAACTTAAAACATCGCACTGTGAGTTTATAAAAGATACACCTCTCTTCTGCAAAGTGAGCATCTGATTCAGTGCCATAAAATTCCATTTTGTCTTCCCCCTCTAATTAGGTTCTTGTAAGCATTAAATTTCCTTTTCATGACTTGTATTGCCATAGCTTGGTAACCTAGAGCAGTACCGTTCACTACTGTCAGGCATGTGTTCCTCAGATATGCAGAAGATGTAAAGCAATCCAAGAGATGATGAAGCCATGGAAGAAGACAGGAGAAGAGATATCTTTCCATGGAATTCTAATAACTAGTTTATTAATTAATACAGAAATAAAATGGTGAGGTCATAAACCTGTCTCTAGCACTTCCCTATGACAAGGAAATCCAGTGATGTGCCACCCCACTTACTGTAAGCCGCCTGTTACTGATATTTATTTTTCATAAAAGATACTCATTAAAAACTACAGCTATTTCAGCAAGCAAGTAATGAATCGCTAAATAATTAGGTAGTACAGGTTATACTTTAATAACCTAGGGGATTTAGGGCCTTCATCTTCCTCAAGACCATGTCAGCACCTATGCCATAAAAGAATTACATAGTAGCTTTGTGTTCTCATGCGAGTTTAAAGATTAATATTGATGACACAGTCTGCCTTGAAGCAGACTAACATACACAAATTTAATTCCTGACTACAAACTTACAAATAGAATGCACCTTTAGTAATTTTTACTTATTTTTAGGATTTTCAGGATCTTGCTCCTGTCAGTGATCAGAAATGACAAAGCTTGGCTAAAGGCAGGAAAAGACACTTTGCAAGCAGAAAGCAGTCACACGTAGCAGCTAAATTCATATTAAATTCACCCCTTTTTAGCATAGGAGGGAAAATCCTCCTTGCCAGACTCATGTGAGCCGTATTTACAGAAGCAGCCCCATCTTACTAACACAGTTGTGGAAGCATCCCCGTTGGTGTGGCTCCTCTCCCTACCCTCTTCTTTCAAATGGCCAGTATGCCATACAGGCTGCTTACAGATGTAGAAACTGGTGACCAGATAGAGGAGACTAGCCGCCTGCAAGAATGTATTTCCTCTCTATGTCGCCGCATTGTGACTACCTCCATGGGAAAAACAGGACCCCACAGCTTGATCTACACTTCTGTCAGTATAAATACGCCACTCAGAAGTGTGGAAAATCCACACCCCAGAGCAACGCAGTTATACTGACCTAACCCTTGGTGTAGACAGAGCTATGTTGACAGGAGGGCTTCTCCCGTCAAGATAGCTACCGTCTCTCTGGGGGATGGAGTACCTATGCTGATGGGAGAAGCATCAGCGGAGGGAGTATCTTCATTAAGCATTGTACCAGTGCAGCTGCCCCAGTGCAGCACTGTAAAAGCCCTTACAGAAGTTTATTTTTATACTATTTTGGTACTGCTGGGGATTTGCTATTAGCTTAACAGGAAAACATAAGTATAAATACATTTTTGCTACCTATGGAAAGGATATGGAATCCAACCTTCAAAATGGTCTCCCCCAACTGGCCCCCAGGACGCTGATGATGTTACAATCTAACATTCAGGAGACCTAAAATTCTACCATCTGAAAGGATAGATGGGATTTTAATTGGGCAGGAAATGCTATGTAAAATAGTCTTCCAGGATGAATCTGATTGCTCAATCAGATGAAACACAGCACATGGTGAAAACTTTTGAAATCCCATCTCCTGCATAGCAGTATTGGGGGAGGGTGTTAATTAACAGGGCTATTAAACAGCAAGTCTTCAATTATTTGATTACAATGGACACATTACTTGTAGTACATTAGTAAAGAATGGAAATTAGTCTAATCTGTAGCAGCAATAACATTGCTCCAGTAAAAATACTGAACAACTACAACGGATAGATGCTTACTACCACTGCACAAGAATGTCCCGATGGCCTGCAGAACTGAGTGATAAAGTCAGATGAGTGAAGTCTTCTTATTAATTGGAAATAATGATGAATTTACTTGTCAAAATGAGTTACATATTACACTGAATCATCCCTTGATCATGCTGATCTCATGAGAACTAGCTCTGAATTCTAGGGACTTTCTGCTTCCAATCGGGCTAGAAATAATGTGAGAACATCTTTTCAGAACTTCACTTCTGGTCTTATATGGAACTAAAAGAAGGAGGGGTTTGAAAACATGCAATAATGGGAGTGGGGGAGCATATACATTTTATTAACCTCTCAAACATTTGATGCAAGTTCAGTTCAAGTTTGGTGATGATGTAGGTTATTCTTAATTTTACATGAAGTTGTCCACCCAAGCCTATCTAGGTACTTATATGGCCTTTCCATCACAGTATTATTTGAGCACCTCAGAAATTAATAGATTATTCTTTTAACACCCCTGGAGCAGAGAACTGAGACTCAGACAGATTAAGTGACTTGCACAAGGTCCAATCAGGGCATCTGTGGCAGAGATAAGAATAGAGGGAAAACCCAGGCACAGGTCAGAGATTGAACCCCTTAAAAGCCCAGCTCACTTTGTGTCCATATATGTCTTCCTTTCCATAGGCCATAGCTGGAGAAGCATGTTGAGATAAATCAGGACCCTGGGAAGAAACCAGGAAAGAGGTTCAGCAATCACATCAACTGAAGAGGTCCGAGAAAAAGCAAGGAAAATAAGGATTCAGGTGTGTGTGTTTGAGGATAGAGTGAGGGGGGAGGAGCACAGATAGTGGGGGTTGAGGAACAATCTGTGTCTGAAGGTTTAAGAGGGAACAGCAGCAGAGGTTGTAGAGTGGATCTGGACTAGGGATCTAGGAAGGCAGCAGGAGAGGTTCTGGTATCAAGTCTGGAGGTTCAAGAGAGCAGCAGCAAATGAGATTAGGTCTCTCAATCCATTTTCACTCTTCCAGGAGCTGAACAGGAATTATATATTTATGCTGACACTGAAAATTCCACATAGCTCCTGCAATTCTGTGATTGTATGAGTGTATTTTGAAAATGGATGATCATTGTACCTCATAAGTAGGGCCTTAAAGTTAACATGAATGGAGAAAGTTCACAGATTTCTTGATGATGTTATTATTCCGATATTCAATCAAAGTGCAGAGCCAACAAGTCTACACTACATAGGCATACATTGTCACCGCTATCTTTGAGACCAGAAGGGCATGAGATGTTGGTTTTTATAAATGAAAGATGAGATTCTAGATAACACAGCAAAATTCATGCAAAAAGCTGAATTCCACAGCTCTGTCTGTGTTTCTGAGATCACAGAGCCTCACTATTCCTATTTAAAGTTGTTCCCTAACTGGGATTCTCTTCAGTGTCAGCATGTCACCTGATGCTGCCAAGTCACAAGGCTGGCTTGTTTCAGCTCTTTTTTACGCTCTGTAATGTGCAACAGCAGCAGCAGAAAAAAATGTCAGTAATTTGCCAAACCTGGCTCCGAAAACACCTCTCCTCCTATCTCGTTCACAGCATTGGTCGTTTCACTGTCGGATGTGATTAAGACCGCCGGATTGGGGTAAAAAGCTAGCTAATCATATACAGTAGATTGTTTACGGGCTACACTCAGTTTTCCCTCACTACATATGCTCACATAGTATGTAGAGAGTAGAAAGCACTGAATAAATTAAAAGATCTAAAGTAATTCTGTAAACAGCAACATTATTGGCCAAAAGGTTACAGGAGATGGAAACTGATAGGGTACCTGATCTGAATTCAAGTTGCTGCACTACTATTGTAGCAGTACTGGATTG
Organism: Chelonoidis abingdonii; assembly: GCF_003597395.2. Lineage (NCBI taxonomy): Eukaryota > Metazoa > Chordata > Testudines > Testudinidae > Chelonoidis > Chelonoidis abingdonii. Next base: position 147,944,286 of record NC_133771.1, read on the forward strand.
CTTTGCACTATGCCCCAGTGGAACAGCAATGAAAAATTAGCTGTTACACATAACAAATTGCCTTGTGCTCTGCTACAGCAGGTAATGGCACTTCAAGGTGCATTTGCAGCCTGGAGGCGGGGTGGAGATAAAAAGATGCCCAGTCTATATGCCTCACAATCTTTTCCTTGTACTTCCTCCAAATTCCAAGTTAACATTTTAAAATGATTCAGGCTAGTTTTTCTCTTCAGCTTTCCTCTTTGTTTAATTAGTTATCGTTTTGAAGAATAACAAAATAGGTGAGAGAACAAGCAGATGAAAGGCATTTCTATTCCATTTCCTTCTACATTTTGCAGCAAATCTGTTTGACTGAGGCTAACCTTATCATCCAATGATCCATTTTATTGTCACAAAACACAAAACCTGCTAGCCAAATGGAATAGCTAAAGCAGCCTTTCCTTCCAAAACATGAGCTAGATAATGCTATCTGTATGCTCCCCAGAGTAAAGGGTTTTGCACAGTCACGCTGTACCGGGGCAATATTGGGAAGCTATGTGTACTGGAGAGATACAATACCCTACGGGCTCCCCTGTTGTGCTTGTGAGGTGAAGTCTGTGACATCCCTTTACAGAGTAGCACGCCCCCCTTCTATCAATGGCTAGGCAACTCTGTTGGCCAGTGCAATGGGCTGGGTCAAAACTCTGACTACTCCTCACACACTTGCTCCCAGCCCCAGTGCTTCCCCCAAATGCTCACAGACATGATCCAGACAGCGCTGACAAGGACTGTGCAAGTGACAGAGAGGAATCCTTACTCCCCCCGCCCCCTGCCTGCCCATGGGAGGAGTAGGCACAATCTAGTCCAAAATTCTTAAATGAGCCACAATTAAGAAGCTTCCTTCAACATGGGCAACAAGCCCATAATCAAGGCAGAAACCCTCCCTGATATGACCCACATCGGATAAATTCCACTACCTATGTCAAACCTGACTTGGAACTACTGTTAATATTCGCATAATTATTGTATCCTGGCCTGCAATCCACAATTAGCTCTTACTGTGGGCCAGATACTGCAATCCCTCCTGATATGAGTGGCCCCATTGCAGTCATTGGGATTACTCACATGGCTGGGTGCTGCTCATCACGAACATGGGTTGCAGATTCAGGCCCTTGATCAGTGTCATTCAATGTAAATAGTTTTTTTACCATGTAGGGACCAAACTGTAGCCAGCCCCTGCAGGAGTGTACAAGATGGGGAGGGATGCAAGGAAAGAACCTTTCCTTCCTTTGCATCCCCACCCTCCATACCCTCATCATGCAAAGGCTGGCCACAACTGTAGTTTAACTGCCCCACTCATCCCTCTCCCCAAAGAACTAGGAGGAGGCAAGGCCAAGGCCCTTTACCTCCTTCCCCACCCACATATACACAAGTCAAAGGAACTGGCCAGCAGCAAAGAAGTGTGCATGCTGAGGTCTCACAACGGTATACACAGTAATTATGCTTCTCAGGTGCTGCAAGAGACCCTACACCTTCCTGCACTACACATTGCTATCCCAAGCTTTCCCTCTCAGTGTGGATGCACATCACCCCACTACCCTGGGATGTGCCTTAGAAGGTACAATCTGTCTCTGTGTGATTAAACATTACTACAGCTTCCCTCAGCTGCTTTTGCAAGCTAAATAAATTCAATCCCCTTAACGTTTGCTTTATAACCAAGTATTAACAATAAAATAAAACATAAATAACAACAAGTATTATTTGTTATATGTCATGTGTATTATATCCTCTGTTAACGGCACTCTTGTCAGCTCCGCTTTCAGCCTTTTTTATCTTGATATCTCTTTAAAGAGTGGAGGATCAAACGAGAGCACATTATTCCAGATGTGCTCTTACCAGTGCATTGAAGAGAAACCACATTACTTCCTTTGTCTTGGAAGAAGAACTACTGCACAGTTCTCTCAGAACTGAATGGTCTTTGACTTCCCCAGCTGCATTGTGCTGGACATTTATCCTCCATTAACACAATCCTTTTCCTTCACACATGTTTCCTAGATAAGATTTATCACTATACCAGTAAGTCGTCATCCTTAGTTATGTTAATTTTGCAGTTCTTTACATTAAATCTCATAGCATTAGCTGTGCCTATAACCAGTCTTTTTATTATGGCTTCTGACAGTTAAAATGTCAATATTTATACTGAAATGTTTTACAGTACAAAGAAGCTTGTGAACTTTTTGGAGTTTGGGCCAGCCATGTGACAGCATCTAAATTGCCGTAGCATATAAAGTCACATACTATACAACATATATTTGGTGAAAACATATTTGTGTGTTTTCCTTCCAAAAAACCAAAACATTTCCAGTCAATTTCTTCTATCTAACAAAAATACCGGTCACTTTCACAAATGACAATTACAATCACAATCCACCTAAAAACTGTTGTCGCTCCTGCTTTAAAAGAAATAAAGAGCTAAAACTAACTAAAAGTGGGTAGAGCTTTTTATGCACGCCTATCTTAAATGTTATTGTTTTTTCTATTTATTATCAATCTATACAAATTACATCATAAACACGAATAAATCCTGAATTCTCCTCTTGTTATGTCTGATTACAGTTCATAATTAACAATGTCATAAAAAGTCTAGTTATTTTTCACTTATTTATTTTTGCTGATTCCACTTAAATCTTCTAAGTAATACATGTTTTTACAATGTACAAGACTCCTTTTATATCACGCCATATGGTTCCTTTCTGCGTGGAAATTCATGCTGAAAAAAAAGCTTCCTGTGTTGCCATATGTTTGCATTCAATCTTCTTTCATTAGCAACATTTACAAGCGGAAAGCATTTGACCAGGTCAATAAGACAATTACAGAACAAAAGAAATACTTTTTACCAGAAAAATAGCCATGATGTTAGTACCAGTCCTGAGTGACTAAACTGCAAGATGGCCCTCTTTGCATGGTGACTTGCCTGCCTGATGTGAAAGTTGCGGTTCTCTCGAGACATCTAGATAAACTTATCTGTAGTGCTGGGGAGGAGCTGGTGGCTGTGGTACATGTAGGTACCAATGACATAGGGAAGGATAGGAGACAAGTCCTGGAGGCCAAGTTTAGGCTGCTAGCTAAGACATTGAAGTCCAGGACCATCGAGGTAGCATTCTCTGGGATGCTCCCAGTTCCACATGCAGGGCCAGTTAGACAGGCAGAACTGCAGAGACTCAATGTGTGGATGAGACTATGGTGTAGGGAATAGGGGTTTAGATTTATTAGGAACTGGGGAAACTTTAGGGAAAGGGGGAGCCTATACGGGAAGGATGGGTTCTACCTAAACCAAAATGCAAACCAGATTGCTGGCACTTAACAGTAAAAAGGTCGTAGAGTAGTTTTTAAACTAAGAGCTGGGGGAAGCTGACAGATGCAGAGGAGCACAAGGTTCGGGCATCCCTTGGGGAGGATCTTTTAATAGAGAATCTCTATGTCCTCGTGAGAACGATAGGATGGAAAATGATAAAATACAGGCAAGATCTGATCAGAAACAGTCAAATAAAAAAGAGTTCCATTCAGTTACATTGTGTAATGACAGACAGCTAAAAGGAGACAAGTTTTTAAAGTGTTTGTATACCAATGCTAGAAGACTAAATAATAAAATAGGTGAACTAGAGTGCCTCATATTAAATGAGGATATTATATAATGGGCATCACAGAAACTTGGTAGAATGAGGATAACCAATGGGACACAGTAATACCAGATTACAAAATATATCAGAAGGATAGAATAGGTCGTTCTGGTGGGGGAGTGGCACTATCTGTGAAAGAAAGCATAGAATCAAATGAAGTAAAAATTGTAAATGAAACAAACTGCACCACAGAATCTCTATAAATAGAAATTCCATGCTCTAATGATAAGAATATAGCGGTAAGAATATATTACTGATCACCTGACCTGGATGGTGATAGTGACTGTGAAATGCTCAGGGAAATCAGAGAGGCTATTAAAATTAAAAACTCAATAATAATAATGGGGGATTTCTATTATCCCCATATTGACTGGGTTCATGTCACCTCAGGATGGGATGCAGAGTTTCTTGACACCTTAAATGACTGCTTCTTGGAGCAGCTAGTCCTGGAACTCATAAGAGGAGAGGCAATTCTTGATTTAGTCCTATGTGGAGCACAGGATCAGGTCCAAGAGGTGAATATAGCTGGACCGCTTGGTAATAGTGACCGTAATATAATTAAATTGAATATCTCTGTGACAGGAAAAACACCACAGTGGCCCAACACTGTAGCATTTAATTTCAGAAAGGGGAGCTACAAAAAAATGAGGAGGTTAGTTAAACAGAAATTAAAAGGTACAGCACCAAAAATGAAAACTCTGCAAGCTGCATGAAAACTTTTTAAAGACACCATAATAGAGGCTCAACTTAAACATCCCAAATTAAAAAACATAGTAAGAGAACCAAAAAAGAGCCATCGTGGCTAACCAACAAAGTAAAAGAAGCAATGAGAGGCAAAAAGGCATCCTTTAAAAAGTGAAAGTTAAATCTTAGTGAGGAAAACAGAAAGGAGCATAAACACTAGCAAATGAAGTATAAAAATATAATTAGGAAGGCCAAAAGAGAATTTGAGGAACAGTTAGCCAAAGACTCAAAAAGTAATAGCAAAAAAATTTTTTAAGTACATCAGAAGCAGGAAGCCTGCTAAACAATCACTCAGGCCACTGGACAATCAAGGTGCTAGAGGAGCACTCAAGGACAATAAGGTCACTGTGGAGAAACTAAATGAATTTTTTGCATCCGTCTTCACGGCTGAGGATATGAGGGAGATTCCCAAACCTGAGCCATTCTTTTTAGGTGATAGATCTGAGGAACTGTCCCAGATTGAGGTGTCATTAGAGGAGAATTTGGAACAAATTGATAGATTAAACAGCAATAAGTCACCAGGACCAGATGCTATTCACCCAAGAGTTCTGAAGGAACTCGAATGTGAAATTGCAGAACTACTAACTGTAGTCTGTAACCTATCATTTAAATCAGCTTCTGTACCAGGTGACTGGAGGATAGTTAATGTGATGCTAACTTTTAAAAAGCGGTCCAAAGGTGATCCCGGCAATTACAGGCCTGTAAGCCTCACTTCAGTACCGAGAAAACTGGCTGAAACTATAATAAAGAACAAAATAGATGAACATAATTTATTGAGGAAGAGTCAATATGGTTTCAGTAACGGGAAATCATGCCTCACCAATCTACTAGAATTCTTTGAGGGGGTCAACAAGCATGTGGACCAAGAGGATACAGTGGATATAGTGTATTTAGATTTTCAGAAAGCCTTTGACAAGGTCCCTCACCAAAGGCTCTTACACAAATTAAGCTGCCACGGGATAAGAGGAAAGGTTCTCTCATGTATTGATAACTGGTTAAAAGATAGGAAACAAAGGGTAGGAATAAACGGTCAATTTTCAGAATGCAGAGAGGTAAATAGTGGTGTCCCCTCGGGGTCTGTTCCGGAACCAGTCCTATTCAACAAATTCATAAAAGATCTGGAAAAAGGGGTAAACAGTGAGGTGGCAAAATTTGCAAATGATACAAAATTACTAACGATAGTTAAGACCCAGGCAGACTGCGAAGAGCTACAAAAGGATCTCTCAAAACTGGATGACTGGGTAACAAAATGGCAAATGAAATTTAATGTTGATAAATGCAGAGTAATGCACATTGGAAAGCATAATCCCAACTATACATATAAAATGATGGGGTCTAAATTAGCTGTTACCACTCAAGAAAGAGATCTTGAAGTCATTGTGGATAGTTCTCTGAAAACATCCACTCAATGTGCAGCAGCAGTCAAAAAACTGAACAGAATGCTGGGAATAATTAAGAAAGGGATGGCTAATAGGGCAGAAAATATTATGTTGCCTCTAGATAAATCCACGGTACGCCCACATCTTGAATACTGCGTGCATACGTGGTTGCCCCATCTCAAAAAAGATATACTGGAATTGGAAAAGGTTCAGAAAAGGGCAACAAAAATTATTAGGGGTATGGAACAGTTTCCGAATGAGGAGAGATTAATAAGACTGGGACTTTTCAGCTTGGAAAAGAGACAGCTAAGAGAAGATATGATTGAGGTCTATAAAATCATGACTGGTGTAGAGAAAGTAGATAAGGAAGTGTTGTTTACTACTTCTCATAACACAAGAACTGGGGTCACCAAATGAAATTAACAGGCTGCAGGTTTAAAACAAACAAAAGGAAGTATTTCTTCACACAACACACAGTCAACCTGTGGAACTCCTTGCCAGAGGATGTTGTGAAGGCCAAGACCATATCAGGGTTCAATAAAGAACTAGATACATTCATGGAGGACAGGTCCATCAATGCCTATTAGCTATTCTTATGTTTATGTTCTCTCATGCGCAGCATGCTCACACTACTGTCAAATCAGTCATTATGACTAAGAGACACATATAGTTGAGCAGACTGATCTCTCACACACTTGCCAAATATAGTAAGGTACACTTACTGGTGACACTCCAATGCCCCAGATAATGCCCAGTGATTATTCTTTACTCCCAAATACACAGCTACTTTCTACCCCCTCTACACAGCACCACTAAATAGATCAGAACACAGCTGGCAGTCTGGGAACACAATGAGAAAACACTCTGGCTGCTAGAGGGAAACTGAATGGTCAGGATAATCAGGATGATCAGGAATGTGTAACAAGGTTTAGGAGCAGGCATAGGCAAAGCCATGTATTGTACAAGGTACAGGTAGGAACAGAATCACATAAGAGGAAATAATGGCAGGGTCCAGGAGACATGATGGCAGTAGAAGAGCAGGAACAAGTAGAACCAAAGGACATAGACAAGAGAATGGTTGTTGCTGGGGTGAAAAGTCAAGTCACAATGAGATGCAGAGGGAAACGGGGGGGAAGGAAGAGGTAGTTCCTTCATCTTCCTCCCCATACAGGACAGTGTGGCTAACATCTTTTGATTATCACTGTGACTAAGATGCCATTTAAAGATTTTACCTCCCTAGCGAAAAATATGATAAGCTCCAATCACAAATGGTCAAGACCTCGGGTTTATAGTGTGTCTCATCGAAAACAGAACACCCCAACAGAGCAGCTTCCCTTACATTAGTTCATTAGTTACACAGAGGTAAAACTGCAGATCCAGAAAGTGTTATAATCTCACATTACAGGGATTCTCCTCATCAGGGAAGGGACAGGGGATTAGAAAGAACAAGTTTGGATAGGTCTCAACAAACGTACAGTGGAGATAATACATCGAGACACCAACACATAAGAGAGGGTTGAGCTTCACTGTCTAACTGCCTTTGCCTGGAACAGGACATCACAGACTTTTGGGGAACAGAGAAATTGTCAGATCCAAAGAATAGCTATGAGCTGAAACAAAGCAGAATGTAAGAACTCCATTCCCTTAATCTTGGAAATATTAGTTTCCTGACCCTAAGTAGAGCATCTTCCCATAGCTATATTATGTGGAAAAAGAAAAAATACATCTCTATTTCAATGCAACTATAAGCTAATTTGTCTCTTGATTTAGGGGTTCTAGCAGCTGCCAATCCCTTGGAATGAAGGATCATCTATATTTGGGAAAGGAAAAGGGACTAGGCGGGATAAGCCAATTCCGATCAGTGAGAATGAACCCAAGAGGAGCTGCAATCTACTCTCATATTTTGCAGCTGTCAGAGATCTGCAATAATGTAACATGAACTTTTTTAGTGGTGCCAGGGTACAGTGACCCCTATAATGGGCCTATATTCAGACCACAATATGAATGAAACCAAGAAGGCAGAAACTTCATGAGAACAGCTCACCATCTTGCATGATTTCAGCCATTAGTCCAGGGATCAGCAACCTTTGGCAGACAGCCTGCCAGGGAAAGCCTTGGCAGGCCAGGCCTGTTTGTTTACCTGCCGCGTCCGCAGGTTCAGCCAATTGCGGCTTCCACTAGCTGCGGTTCGCCATTCCAGGCCAATGGGGGGCTGCTGGAAGCGGCGGGGCCGAGGGATGTGCTGGCCGCTGCCTCTCACAGTCCCCATTGGCTTGGAGCGGTGAAGCACAGCCAGTGGGAGTTGCGATCGGCCGAACCTGTGGACACGGCAGGTAAACAAACTGGCCCAGCCTGCTAGGGGGCTTACCCTGGTGAGCTGCGTGCCAAAGGTTGCCAATCCCTGCATTAGACAAATATTTCAAGAAACACAAAAGCTGATGCCATCTGAACCCAGATTTTAGCTTGAATTCAACTTTGAATCTGAACTCATCTAAACCGAACCATTATTCAAACACAGCTTCCTTGAAACCCCTCCAATTTTTATTTTACATTTTCTAGAATTAACCTCTAGTTTTTAAATACTACAATTTTGCAAATTCCATACTTTCCATTTTCTCCCAAATCTCCAAAGTTATTTAATTTATTCAAACCTACCAAGAAATCCTGACCCTTCTGAAATCTCATTTTCTTAGCTCAGTACCCCTCACCTCTTTAACTGTTGCTTGACAAATCTCTGCTGTCATTGTATATCTATTTAAGAAAAAACAACGGAATGTGGAAAGTTTTTTGCAATTACTGTAAATTTGTAAAACACAATGCAAACAATCATTAATGCAAGATAAATAAATTCACATGATGTATACACCCCGTAAGATACATAATTCAGGTTTATATATATTTCATTAGAGAAAATAATCTATTGAAATGTACTAGCTAAATTAATGCCAACAAATGATTCTCTAAATTATGTTCTACAGATTTTTGGAGTCACTAAGATTAAACGTGCATACCTTTGAACTGCAACACAAAATACTGTAAGATGACGATGCATTCTTTGGGGAAGGGATTCTACATGAAAGCAATGAAGTGGTGGAGTGGGGAGAATAAAAAACCTTGCATAAAAATTAGCTGTAGGACATACTGATACAATATTACATTTAACATCTAACTATTAGTGATCTCTCTTCTGCCATCCATCTCCATCCTCTGACAAACAGAGGCTAGGGACACCATTCCTTACCTATCCTGGCTAACAGCCATTTACGGACTTAAACACCATGATTTATCCATGAATTTATTTATTGCTTACTGCACCACATTTGACCATTTCAGCATTACCTCGTTCTTTCCCATATATGGTCTCTTGTCAAGTGTCTAGATTCTAAGTCCTGTGGGGCATGGGACTATCTTTTTGTTATGTGCCTAGTGCAACATATGGGTCTTGAACCCTGCTGGGAGCTTTTATGTACTATTCTCAATTCAAACGACAATAAAGATTCCCTCTTCATTCTCTGCTTACTCACTTTAAACATATTTAAAAGAGAACAAATGTTCTGATTGTAATAACCTTTCTTCTGTTGAATACAAAAGTCAATAAAAAACTAAAAGCATCTTGAAATTGGGATTTTCACAGTAGCAACACATTTTGCTAAAAACAATTGAGTTTTCCAAACTCATGTTTGACAATAAATGTTGATTCAGTTATGGACCTGCTGATCACAGCTCTTTAAGATTAACTTTCATTTTGCATTTAGAGCATGGATTCACGCTCTTTATTTTGTATGAAAAATTCAATGTATAATCCCCAAACTTACATCACCTATTCTGAGTACATGACAAATTTTCTGAGAATTCATAAGTATCATAGAAGATTAGGGTTGGAAGGGACCTCAGAAGGTCATCTAGTCTAATCCCCTGCTCAAAGCAGGACCAATCCCCAGGCAGATTTTTACCCCAGTTCCCTAAATGGCCCCCTCAAGGATTGAACTCACAACCCTGGGTTTAGCAGGCCATGCTCAAACCACTGAGCTATCTGTCCCCCCCAAAGTAAATTTGTTGATTCATTTAGAAGTTAAAATAAAATAAAAACAGGCTCCTTTAAGAAATGCAGTATCTGTGTCTTCTTTGTCCTGAACAATCTTAAGAAAAGACTAACACAGACACTTTGAACTTTCCACATAGTTAAAATTAACTGAAAGCTTGCACATAAATTATATTTGCAATCTAATTTATTCAAATAAGCTAGGATAATAATAATTTGATACAACAATTGTTAATATATATACACTACAGACAGGCAAAGGTCAACAGCTCCTGTAAATCTTAATGTCATTGAGATAGCTGAGTTAACCCAGTCAACATCCTCTACAGCAGGAAAGTTTGCAATTTTTACTTGGTTCAACCATCACTGCTATTTAAAGATTCTGTGACAGCACCTGAAACTCTCCCATGGCCCTGCTGCCTCAATTCCACAGGCCATTGATGTAGCACTGCAGGAGCACAGGGGCAGTTGTTAAAGCATGGAGACATTTGGACCCAAGAATCGAGCTTTCCCTGCCTTCCCTTGACATAGTGTCAGTCTCATTAGTACAGCCTTCTACACCAGGAAGTTAATTTCAAATTAAGGGCCAGATTCACCAGTATATTGTGGCTGCTCTGCGCTGTTCTGGCGAAGCAAGGCAGCTGTCAACCCAACTTAACTGGCTGTTCAGCTGTGGCTGCTTTGTGCTGCTTTGGTGTATTGGCATATCTGCTGCCCTTAAAAGTTAAATGTTTTAAAAACAATTTAAGAGGCTACTACATATCTTCAAATCTTTTGAAATTTTGCACAGTAGTAATCTCCTTGGGTTTCTTGTATGAAATTTTAAATAATTTTTTTACAACTAGGGAAATTTCCAGACCAAAGACCATGTTAAGATGGAGTTAGGTTGAGAGTATATCACCAGTAGTTTAAGAATAAGAAAAATTACAGGATTCTTGTAATTATCACAAACCCAAGCATTAAAAATACAGGCAACTGAGAGTTACACTTAAAAGAAATCCAAAACATGTTAAGGTTAAGCACAGTTAAGGAACACAAATAAAATCTGACTTGTAGTGATGCCATGACAGGCAAAATAATATGAAGAAAAAAGCTACTGTGTCTTTAAAAACCACTTTTTTCTAATCTGGGCTCACAAACACTGAAATTTCTTCATAATAATTTTCCATTATTGTATGCAGTCTTGTAGCCATGTTGGTCCAGCATATTAGAGAGACAAGCTGATGAAAAAGAGCTCCGTATAAGCTCGAAAACTTGTCTCCCTCCAGTAAAAGATATTACCTCACCCACTTTGTGTCTTTAATCATAATCATACGTTTTTTGCATGACATCTTTACAGGGATGCGTTAAGGTTGTTTGGCTTTCTCACCCAAACATCTTTCGATTTCTTTTAAGTGTAATCTTAACTCTGAACTTCCTGGGTTTGTAATGCTTAGTTTTGGGATAATTATATTTTTTAAATTCTTAAAATACTGATACATACCCAAACCTGAAAGTAATTTCTTTTCTGGGATATACAGTACATTTTCTTTATCTTGATCCCCCCATAAAAAAATATAATAAGATAATTTTGTTAAATGTAAAAAACATCTTTTACTACAAGATTTGGGCCCCGCACTACAAGAAGTATGTGGAAAAATTGGAAAGGGTCCAGAGGAGGGCAACAAAAATTATTAGGAGGTTGGAGCACATGACTTATGAGGAGAGGCTGAGGGAACTGGAATTGTTTAGTCTGCAGAAGCGACGAATGAGGGGGGGATTTGGTATCTGCTTTCAACTACACCTCTACCTTCATATAACGCTGTCCTTGGGAGCCAAAAAATCTTACCGCGTTATAGGTGAAACCGCGTTATATCGAACTTGCTTTGATCCACTGGAGTGCGCAGCCCCCCGGGAGCACTGCTTTACCGCGTTATATCTGAATTCATGTTATATCAGGTCGCATTATATTGAGGTAGAGGTGTACCTGAAAGGGATCCAAGGAGATGATCAACCTGTCTCAGTGTACCCAGATGAAGACAAGAGGAATGGTCTACTGCAGTGAGGGAGGTTAGGTGAAATATTAGGAACTTTTCAGAGAAGGGTGTGAAGCACTGGAAGGGACCTAGGAGGTGGTAGAAGCTCCTTCTATAGGTTTTAAAGGAGCTTGACAAAGCCCTGGCTGGGATGATTTAGTTGCGAATTGGTCCTGCTTTGAGCAGGGGGTTGGACTAGATGACCTCCTGAGGTTCCTTCCAACCCTGATATTCTGTGATTCTAAGAAACAGGGAGAAGTTTTCAGATTTCTTAGACTTGAACAAACATCTGTAAATCTAGCAGAATGTGTTACATGAGAAATGCAGACATATGATTTAGCACTGACATTTATCACAAACCATCAATTAACATTAATCTTCTTTAGCTACTGTACCACCGGATCAATCCTTAAATTTCAATTCAACATTACTTAGCAATATAGAGGCTCACAACAGAAGTATATAGGAGAGCATCTCTTTGTTATCAATATACTAAGAACCAAAAAATTCTCACAGAAGGTAATACATGTCCTTTGGCCATCTTTGAGAACAATCAGATTTGCTCACTTCTGACTTGTACTGCCCATCCATAACTAAGAATGTCTGTTAACAGACATGTCAAGGCTTTGTTAAAACGTATGGCAGCTCACGAATGCATAACAGCAGCAGCATGACAATAACTAAACTTGGACAGCCATCCACCTGACAAAGATTTTAGAAAAGAAAGGACAAAACATATTTGCAAAGGCAGCACAGCAGAGTGCAACCACTGAATTATCACACTTCTGTAACCAGAGGCTTGATTTTTTTCAAAGGCAGCCCTAGCATAGAAAAGGTGTCAGCAGCCACCAATGTTTCAACCACCTTACCAGGGTGGATGACAGAGTATTTAAAATACCAGTAGCCACGGGCACCTTCTACACACTAGCACTCCCATCATAGTCACTAGCAATGGAGATGGCAAGCAATGCTGGAGATTTTTCTATCATAAAAGCCTAGATCAGTCAAGGCTCTCATAGCACACCCACCGTGGTTGTCCAGTTGGAGTACTCTGCTGAGCAACCTAAGAAATCTGTGCTTGATTCTCTCTCTCATTTTCTGGGGCTTGCTTTGATGCAACCAAAAGTCTCATGAGAACAGCTTATTTCACGTTTTGGGCCAAAAATCTCACAAACTAAATCAAAGCCTTTATTCAGTTTCAAACCCAAACCTTAACTGACCAGAATCTAAACCCAAATACCACCTGCTCAACCCAACTTCTATTCTTAATGAGGAGCAAAAATATAAAGTATTCATGTACGAGGAAATCTAGACATAAATTTAACCCTGACATTTGTTTAGGAATAATTTTATGTTAATTTCTGTGCAAGTCCTACAAGCATTGTACACAGGCAATATTCACTGTTCAACTATCAGCATGTAAGCCACATGCTCTTATAAATCATTTTGTTTACCACAAATCTTCCAAGTTTTATAGTGTATTCATATTGTTAATAACAGGAAAATGTCTCCCCTCCTTTTTTTTTTGTTTTGTTTCTGTAACTGCTTACTTGTAAGATTAATCAATTACTACCATAGGGGAGAAAACAGTATCCAAAGAATGTTTCCTTTTTTACCATCAATCATATTTGGTGATTCTTTTAAGACCAGTTTGCATTTTATAGCAATCTATGTGCTGCACAGGAGTCTATTATGTAGTCTGAAGTCAAGTCACTGTACAGTATCTTCACAACTAGCTTTACAGTAACTAGCTTTGCACAAATAATACACTGTAGTTATGGGAAATCTATCACTACCTAGGGAATCTAAAAGTAAGTAATATTGATCATTACCCAAATCAGCGGTCAACTCTTGAATGAACAACATCAACCAGGGAGGTCTTTATCGACACTGAGGCAGACAGCTTCCACATCCAGGACAAACCTTAAAATTTGACCCGAAGGTCTTGCAGCAACGTGATTTTCTGTGAAATACTAAATTGGAGCTCAGCAGGATAGTTTATGATATTCTTGAAAGCACAGCTCCTCATAATGTTTACAACTGTGCTTCTGAATATTTAGTGTATTTGTAGAGAGACTGCGGATAAATGGTAAATCAAGAGTAACTTCTGAGAGTGGTCATAAAAAGTACATGCCAGTTTCTTTATTATTACGCTCTGCTGCAAGCCATCTCCCTTTTAAACCAAGGGATTCTTCTGACTGCAGCGGGTGGCAGCATCACACGGGGAGAAAGGTAATCTTTTCAGATAGGCAGGTACCAGACCATTCAGGACTTAATTGGTCAACACAAACACTTTAAAACTCACTGAGAAATAACAGCCAACAAAGGCACACTACAGACCATTTGTGCAATGTGCTCTTGGTGTGATGCACCACTTCAGAAGCAGGCAGCCACACTCTGCTCTAGTTTAAGTTACTGAAGAGTCTTAAAAGTAGAGCCGGTTGCAAATTTGCAGACGGAAGTTTTCTGTAAGAAAACACTGATTGTAGAAATTGAAAACTTTTGCAAGAACGTAGTGATTTCTTCAATTCTCAGTGAAAAGTGCTTCGTTTTGACTATATTGCTTCAATTTTTACATTTTATTATACAAGTCAAAACAATGAATCTGGAACACGGCATTTTGACTTTACCAAAACAAAACGTTTCAATAACATTGTTTCAATATTTCCACATTTTGTTGTGTGGGAAATTTCCAAGTTCTGACCTTTCATTCCAGTTCAGAACAAAAGGAAATTTTAAAATGTCAGAATTTCTCATGGAACGGAAATTTCAAGTTTTTCCTGGTTCTAAAATGCAATCCTATGAAGAGTGTATTATACAGTAATCTAATCCTGAAAAGGCAAATACACGGATAACCATAGCAAGGTGCACATCTGAAAGAAAATGCTGTACCCTTTATTGCCATTATTTATAGGGGTTAAAAAACAAATCAGCCTGACTATAGCTGCTACTTCTTCATCTAAAAGCAGTCCATGATTTTACTACACTCCCAAGTTGCAAACCCAAGGGACAAAAGTCAGGTGTGCCAACCAAAGTGCCAGATGTAAACTCTGCTATTACTTAAAACTGTTACCCTCAACCTACCAACATTACCCCCATCCTATCCGTATTGAGCACTAGCCAGCTGACCCTCATCCACGCCTCAGTCTCAACCAGACCCCAAGTAAGAGGGCTCAGCTGTACCAGCTGGGAAACATGACATGAATATATAAATCTGGGCGTCATTAACACACTGAAAATACCATAGTCGATGTTGTCTCACTAACTCTAACAGCTCCAAGATAGACGAAGAGAAACCTTGAGGAACATTGTAAGACAGAGTCCTAAGGGGAAAAAAAGTAATTACCCTGTTACATCTTTCACTAAACAATCAGTTAGTGATCTCAATTCTCTTTGCAACAGAACCACGATCACCACTGACATTAATACGCACCCTTGTTGACACTCAGAGCGGCCACGGAAGACATGACTGTGGAGAGTAAACTCTTCCACCACTAGGACAGCATTCAGAAGGTCACATTCCTACCTCTCCACATGCCAAGGTGCAAATTTGAGCTGCAATGCATGACAAAGATCCACAATGAGAGAGAGACAAAAATTATGAACGTAGGGAGCTTTAAATGCAAGGGGACTGACTCTTAGTGGAAATAACTCTCCCTGAAATTTCAGTTTCATAATTCTGCATTATTTAACTAAATAATTTAAGTGTGCTGTTGCAGCCATGCTGGTTCCAGGATATGAGAGGTATTTATTTTTTTGGATCGCTTCTGAAAGACACAAGCTTTTGCGCTACACAAACGAAAGCTGGTCCAATAAAAGATATTGCCCTCATCCACCTTGTAAATAATTTAATACAATCATCATAAGAGGACACCAAATTGTCTGGAAGGCAGAGAGACTGTGACTAAAATGAGACACACCCCTTAAATTGAAGAACATTTGAGTAATATCCTGGCCCGTCTGTTGTCTATGATGCCTCTGTTATGTAAATAAATCAAAGACGTTACTTTCAAATCCCAAAACAGCACCTGCATAAGCATTACAAAACGTGCCATGAGTGCAAGGGACTGCACTAGATGACCTTTCGAGATTCCTTATAGTCCTACTATTCTATGAGGCCTGGTCTACACTACGTGTTTAAATCGATTTAAAGAGCGTTAAATCGATTTAACACTGTACCCGTCCACACTACAACGCCCTTTATATCGATATAAAGGGCTCTTTAAATCAAACGATTTCTGTCTTCCTCCCGATGAGAGGAAGTTGCGCTAAATTCCGTTAATATCGATACGTTATGTTGGATGGAATCGACGTTATTTGGCCTCGGGCGTATCACAGTGCCCTTCACGCTCTGGCCAGCAT
>NC_133771.1:147961996-147990103 GCF_003597395.2 Chelonoidis abingdonii
ATGACTGACGACATTTACCCAGAACCACCCGCGACAATAATGATTCAACCCAGAATTCCAAGGGGCGGGGGAGACTGCGGGAACTATGGGATAGCTACGGAAGAGCTACCCACAATGCAATGCTTCAGAAATCGACGTTAGCCTCGGACCATGGACGCACCTCGCTGAATTACTGTGCCTAGTGTGGCCGCATGAAATCAAATTTATAATATCAGTTTTATAAAACCAATTTTAGCTAATTCGATATTATCCCGTAGTGCAGACGTGGCCTGAGTCTATAAAGGAATCCTTAAAAACAAAGACGTACCTGCTCAAACTTACATGTATTATACAGAGTTTATTATTATTATGCAGGGGAACAGTATTTCAGGGCTTCAGTACCAAAGTAAAAGTTACTATAGGATGAATTCAAACGGGAAAAATGTTAGAACGATATAACAGGAACTTTTCTGGAGATGAGAAATACTGCCGAATTTTAGATACCGTGTGATAACTTCTGTTAACTGACTTTTAATGACAAACAATCTGGGATCATTCAAAATTATGTTAACGATGTAACAAGGAAACTGTATTAAACCTCTACTGGATACCTGTCACTCTCCATCCAGTTCCACATCTCAGGCTCTCTTTCTGACCGCTTGCAGTGGATGTCCAGGTGACAAATCTAGCTCAACATGGACCAAACTGAGCTTCCCTCTCTATCACTGTCAATAACACCATCATTCTCCTAGTTACTCAGCCCTGTAATCGGGGCATAATCTTCTTTGCCATCATTCTTGACCCACGCATCTGGACTGTGTCCAAGTCTTGCCTCCACCTATGTGACATTTCAAAAATTTGGGTTTTTTTCCCCTGTCCAGATTGTCAACTCTCTAGCTCCGGGGTTCTCAACCCGTGGCCCAATCAGCACACAGCAGCAGCCCATGTGACAGCCTCAGAGCCATATAGGTCGTATATATATTGTGTGGATGTGCCCACATAACACAGAGAGCTGCATATGTCGCCCACAGAGGTAAATGGGTTGAGAACCACTGCTCTAGTTCAAGCCCTCATTACTTTGCCCCTTGACAACTGTAATTTCCTTCTCTCTAGCCAAGATTCTGGCCACACTGCCCTCCTCAAATCTGTACAAAAAGTTGCTGCAAAATCATCTTCTTGACTCATCAGCCTAGCCACATTATCTGCATCTTTGCAGCTTTTCCTCCTCCATTACATCAAACAAACTAACTGTCTTTGCCTTTAAGGCTCTTTCTCATTTAGCCCACTCTTACAGATCAGATTTAGTTATCCAGTTGTTACTGACTGATGATGGCACCCTTGATCACCACCAGTCCACTTTTCCACAAGTCCCCCTGTGCCTTCTGCCCTACTGGGCAGCATGCATGGGGAAAACTACCCATTCACATTTATAAAGATGCTCCTTTAAATCCCTCATTAAAAGTTACCTCTGCTGTATTGCTTACAAATCATACTGATCTGGCAAAGTTAGGCAAGGATTGAGCTAAACTCTGTTTTACTGTTATCTCATCCTTCCAATCCACTAAGACATATCAGAGTGTTTTGTCTGTTGCATCCTGTCTGACACCTAGTCTGTAATTTCCCTGGGCCAGTCTCTCTTGTTGCTGGTCTTTCCAATGCCTACTGCATCATGGCCCCTATCCTGGTGTGAGATGTCTAGGTGTTACCATAGTACAAAAATTTTAACAAGAACAAAGTGCACAGAAGGGATGGGGAGTTGAACTCTTATGTGCTTAGGTAAGATTTCATTTGTTTTAAAGAATTACTTAGTTGAAAGCATTATTTAAAAAGTCACCTGCTAACGGAATTAATAATGGTTTAGTACCCTTAACATTATGTGCTTGGTTTCCCTCACAACTAGGAGAAGAGGAATACAGCACATTTTTTTTTTAAAGTTCCAGAGCGTGTTCATCCCCCCAACATAAGCAGCCTTCATAGGCTCCAATAAGTGCAATTTTTGCAAGAATTTTATCATTTCAACTTTATTCTTTTATTATTTTACACCCTTCAAAACACAAAAAAATTGTAAAGGAAAATTTGTAAAAGCCAAATCTAATAGTACAAAAATGGTACTTATTTGACTACACCCCTAAAGACTGGCATAATGCTCCCACATGACTCTTTGTGGTAGACAGGATGTCACCAGAAGGGTGTATGATAGGGCATCACGGAAAAGTGAGACAGACAGTTGCAGGCATTAAATGAACTGGATGTTTATAGCCGGTAATGAGCCAAATCTCCCTCTCTTAGCCTGATTAGCAGGGACAGCCAACAAATTCTGCTAAAGATGAAGGAATTTTGTCAGGTATGTTTTCAATGTGACCTGGAAATGAAGTTCATAAATGATTTACAAATTCTGTTTAAAACAGCCACTCATAGAGAAGAGCCTGCCAATATGTGATAACTACCTTGAACTATCTACCACATAGTTACAGATTAGAAATTTATCACTTATAGCATTTCAAAACACTGGAACATTGAGACAGTAGCAGTATAAAAACAATTACATTTTAATATTTAATACCATGGTGATTTTGGAATCAAATTGATAATATTCTCATCTGCTATGTATTCTGGCATTTCAGTTTTAATTTAAAAGTGATTCTAAAATCATTTTAAAATGTGTGGACTAAAGCAGAAGCTCTAATACAATACATTTTTGAAAATCATATTTCACCAAGAATTCATCACTTGATGCTGGTAAGGCCAATAAGGCTACTTATTGAAATAGGTTTTCTATTTTCTCCCATCAAAGATTTAATAAATGTTTTTCTTTGAAGATTATTATATCGTACAAGGTCATCAATATGCAAGTTTAACAACCCTGTACAAAATGATCTAGGAAGAGATGAGACAGATCAAGAAAAATGGAAAATGCAGGAGACAGCAAAAAATGCATTAGTAAGGCATGACTTGACCTTGGGAAATGCAAACACAGGTTTCTCCTTTCCATATACTACACACTTTATTTT
The DNA here is from genome assembly GCF_003597395.2 of Chelonoidis abingdonii. Lineage (NCBI taxonomy): Eukaryota > Metazoa > Chordata > Testudines > Testudinidae > Chelonoidis > Chelonoidis abingdonii. The sequence goes on from NC_133771.1 coordinate 147,964,987, forward strand.
TCTGTAAACTGCAATAGAGGTTAAACCATGAAGCATCCAACTGAATGGTACCAAGAGCAGTATTATACTCCCACTGCTGTTACTTAAAATGAACAGTTCATTGTTATCTCACCCTATATAAAAAGTTAAAGGGACACTATGTAAAGACTTGTCGACCAAATGCGTGACCAAGCAGGTATGCTCTGGATCACAGATGTACACAAACACACACAGCTTTCTTCATAGTCTCTTCCTGTGTTATTCCTGTATGTGGCAGAAATATGAAATTTACAGTAATACTGTTCTGGGAGTGCTGCATATACTGGAAGAAAGAGAACCAGGTAAAGAAGGCATAAAATGTTCCCTCAGACATCCCAGGAAACTCTGAAAAACACTTACAATTTTATTTACCTCTCTAATTTTATGTAAATATTTGTTTTGCTACATTTGCATGAAAACAGAATCTTAATTGTTGCTTTGCAGCGCTTCTGTCCCTGAGACTCATTCTTCATCTAAAGTTGCAGTCCTAGTTTGGGATATCACAATGAAGTGCTGCAGAGATTACTGAGATGTTTTAAATAGAAGATTTTAATCTGAGGTGGGAAATTAGCGTCAGGAACAGATGAACTCCTAAGCAACAAAGATTCTGTTTTCTAGCAAAATATCTTGGCCCAAAACACCCTGAGCCTGTTAGCCAACATTGTCTGAAGAAAACCTCACCTCTTTTGCTGGGTTTTTAGGACTGAAGCGGTACAATAAGGGCTGTTACTTGGGAGGTGTTGCGGAACAAATTAAATACCCTGAGCTAAATTAAAATAAAAAGCATCTCAAAAATGTAACAGGTAAAATTACTGTTTTTTAAAATGAGTTACAAACACAATGCCAAACTTCTAGTAGAAAGTCCCCTGAAAAGCCAACGTTTTTGTCTTCTTCAAAAGTCACAACAGCTTTCCCATTTAAAAAAATATATAGTTATGAGGATACCTATATACTGAATTATGATACTGAAATATAAAGAATTACTAAATGGTAAAAATAAGGGATTTTTTACTTTAACAGATTATAAATATGTATAGTGAATGTGTTTGGATGAAGTAAAACTTGTGCCAAGGACTTGGCCTAACTTTGCCTGGCAGGAGTGCTGTTTTGCCAATTTTTATTTTATGTAAGCTTGTGTAAATAGTGCTCATAGATGACAGAGTAAATGATGATGTTTTGTTCATGCAATGTGTTGCATCGGAAGATTTTGCAAAAAAGAAAAGTTAATTAGTATAATAAACACACATATGTAATGCTAAAAGTCCCTTTACTGGGAAAAACTAGGACAGAGGTGACATGAAGAGACAAAGACATGAAAATAGTGCAAACAGCAAATGTTGCATAAACTGAAGCTTGCACATCCTTATTCTAGGCGTTACGTAAGTCAATGCTTAATGCTGATTGGAGAAAAGCTAATGAATAGATGACGTGGAAGCGTATACAAAGCCAAGCAAATGAGGCCTAAATCAGAGAAATACCAGACCAGAAACTGAAGGAACAAGATTGAAGGATCAGACCAAGGATCAGAGGCTGTGTAAAAAGAGTTTCCTGCAACCCTGGAACTGGGCACCTACTTGTTTCATCTTATCTGTTTATTGTCTGGTATAAACATATGTTCAGACACTATAAGCGACAACAAGACTGTGTCAAAATGAATAAATAAAGGCAAAAACTGATTAAAACAAAAGACTTTGCAGTTCATCAGGACTAATAATGCTAAAACATTTTTTTCTCTAATTAACCAGAGAATTCTATCATTTCTAACAAACTACCAGGCTTAGCTCCAGTCTACGAAGGTCACTCTGTCAGAGCATTGCAGATTATTATTATATTTATACTTATTTGTTATCGTATATATCCTCGCCAATCTGATGCTACTTTTCCTCTCTCCCAAGCATTACACAATTATTATCTGGTGGCATCACTGGCTAGACAACCATTTGTCTTTTTTCCCTATTAAATGATTCCATTACTGAAAATAACGGATTGGTATAATGTATGTAACAAAATTTCTTTAAGTCAGATACGTTTTTGCTTTGTTTAATTTGATATTATATGTATATTGATAAAATGTTGGAAAGAACAATGTTATCCAAATTACTGCCCGTAACCAAGTATTGTCCTATTGATTTTCTTCTGAATATTTCCCATAACACAACTTAAAATATTCCTTCATCTAACAGAAGTTTGGTCTTTTTAAAAACATTCTTCTGCCCAAAGAGACACCCTTTGTAAGCAGCATCTGTAAATAATCAAGAATAGATTTGAAAAATATATTCTAGAAATAAACATTGCACTAATCTTTTAACAGTGTTCCAGGAAAAAGAAGAAATTAAAGCCTAGTGGAATGAATTTGATTTATAGAATTCACAGGAGAGCTTTACTGTGCAATCCATCTCCTTATCATTTAGAGAAACTCTCTTACCTTCAAAGGGCAAGTCATAATTTAAAGATTTCCATCAAGGCTTTTAGAAGTGTGTTGAGCAGAACGGGGATAGCATTTGTCAGCATTTCAATTGAAGACCCTTTATTGAATGGGTTTGGAAACTACCACTTCGAATTCACTAGCTAATTCTCATGCTTAAGGACATAGATCTGGGTAGTGGTAATTTTCTTATTAAATGAACTTTTAATTTAAATCAGTTTCCCTATTTCCTTGAAGAGGGATGAAAACAGAATGTTGACCATGTTCCTTTAACGTACTTCCCTAATGACAACGACAGATCTGAAGCTGTGAGGATCAGGTCCTTAAAGGGACTGTACTCCTTCTATCCATCCATGAGTTTCTCAGCATCACACAAGTTAGAGTCCTTGCTACTGAATGTAATTTGATGTCTTTTAGCATGGGGGGAGGGGGAGAGAGGATTTTAGAGCAAAAAAGCTACTGAGAATTAGCTACTATGATCCATACTTACTTTATTTAAACTTTATTTAACCCTTTGCCATCAATCACTCCCAGTTAAAAATGTCTGTTGTTCCATAGTACTTTGGAAAATTTGTGTTCTCGGGGGACTCTCTTTTTGTATTAAAGCTTACCATGAGAAAAATCTGTCAAGGTATTAATGAAAGAGAAGAAGCAGAACTAACATTTAAACTTTGGCCTCTGATAAGAGACATAGTGACTATCTTTTCAGACAGAGAAAGCCGGCACAAAAAACATACACTCCTTAAGAGTGGATTCTGATCCTGCCTTTAGTGAAAAACCTAAGTTTTTAGCAAGTAAACCATTAACGCTATTTAAAAGTTAATCAGAAATCCTAAAAAAAGGCCATATCACATGGTCAACTTTTAATCAGAACTCCCCGCTGAAATAAATGCGGAGCTCTGGTCACAAACTCAGAGCACACTAACGCCTAAAACGGGGGCGGGCAAAGTTTTTGGCCTAAGGGCCACATCAGGTTTCAGAAATTGTATGAAGGGACGCTTAGGGGAGGCGATGCCTCCCCAAACAGCCAGTCGTGGCCTGGCCCCAGCCTCCTATCCAACACTTCTAGCCCCCTGATGGCCCCCCCGGGACTCCTGCCCTATGCCCTGATGGCCCCTCCCTCCCGGTCCCGACTGCCTCCGGACCCCCCACCCCTGACTGCTCCCTGCCACATCCAGCCCCTCCTCTCCTTCCTGACTGCCCCAACCCGGGACCCCTGCCCCCATTCAACCCCCTTGCTCCTCACCCTCTGACCGCCTCAACCCCTATTCACACCCCCACCTCCTGACCAACATCCATAACTCCTCTGTCCTCTATCCAACCCCTCCTTCTCCCTTCCTGGGGCACTGGTGCTGGCGGCACTACAGATGTGCTGCCCAGAGCTCAGGGTCAGGCTGGCTCTGCAGCTGCACTGCCGGGCAAGAGCTCGCAGCCCTGCTGCCCAGAGCATTGCGCCAGTGGTGCAGTGAGTTGAGGCTGATGGGGAGGGCAACAGCAGGCGAGGGACCAGGGGCCAGCCTCCCGCCTCCCAGGACAGGAGCTCAAGGGTCGGGCAGGAGGGTCTCGTGGGCCAGATGTGGCCTGTGAGCCATAGTTTGCCCACCTCTGGCCCAAAAGAAAGAATAATACTTTGACTAAATGCAGTTAAGTGGAGACCCCTGTGCTCATTACAGAGGCCACCATTAATTTTTTTTTTAATTTGGGTATGTTATACTTATGTGTTCTTATGGGTCCTCAAGGAGACTGGCTCCATTGGTAGGGTTTCATAGGACATTAGTAAGGATGGAATTGCTACTTTACTAAACTCTAGTCTTATACCTAAAATTGGCCACACTACTTTGGGAAGTGCTTTGTCAACCAATATACAAAACACACGTTATGCCACCAACACCCTCCCCTCCTAATTTATTTATTTCTACTAAATCCAAGTTCCTCGTATGGCTTCATTTTTTAGACCATCAAGTCCAGTAGAAAGCAATTTATTCTCAATGTATTAAGCATTTGTGCCTATGTTCTGATGGTTTCCTACCAGAAAATCATGAACTTTGCTAGAAATCTGCTTAACCTGCTATTAATTACCAGTTAAACTACTTTTATAGAATGCAGTGTCTAGGCTCTGATTAAGAGCATCTAGATTTCTAGTTAGCACATCTTTTATTCCTATGAATGCAGAATTTGACATTAGCACACCGCATGGGAACAAAGACTGTGAAAGTCATTATGAATAAATGTTTGTGATGTTATAATGTTGCTTGACTTTTCCAGTTTGGACACAAGTTAAGGATTTTCCAGAACCAATTAAGGGCCCAATCCAGAAAACATACATGAGCAATTTTATTCCCATGAACAGTCCTATTAATGTCAACGTGATCCCCTGAGTAAAGTTGTTCATACATATAAGTGCTTATGAGAATAAGTCCTAACAGTCTACAGAAAATGTTAATTTTTTCAAATCATTGTTGATCCTATTTTCCTGCTCTCCATCACAGAGAACAGCTACTCTACTAATGGCAGAACATGATTAATCATTAGGCTACAGATTATTGATGAATTTTGGGTATTGTGTTTTTAATGAGCCTAGAGCACCAAATTACCTTACTGCAGGCCTGAGATAGCACTGGTTCTCTGACCAATAGGAGTGGTCCAGTTTCTACCATGGACTGTTGGAATAGGCCCTTTGGGTTGTGAAGCTGTATGGAGGGTATTGTGTGTCTATGTAGGTATGCAGAGTTATCTATTGCTTTTGTACAACATATTTTTCCACAGAGCAGTGGAGAATTTTGCACGTTTCAGCTCTTCAGTAGACTCTGCTGTACAGAGAGACAAACATTTGGCTCCTGAGAATCCTCTGGCCTTCAGAGTCTCCAGTAAATCATTACTCAGACCACCTACCTTGTGGCAATGTATTTCAGAACAAACAGTTCCCTACTACTGCCCCTCATTCTGTGGGTCATTTTATACTCTGGGTATATATTTTAAATCAACATTTCCACCCCCACTTACAGACATAGGGGTTCCTGCTCTGTCACTATACGTTATTAGCCTTAAAGTGTGTAATTATAATGTGATTGCTAGAGAAAACTCACTGACTATAGTAAATTACTCCCATTCCTCTGTAGTTTTACCACTTTTGTGATGTATTTTTCATTTTAACCATTTCCCTCCTCCTCCCCACCCCCATCTTACAATTCAGTGTCCCCACGCTGGGTGTTTGGTAATCAGTGCCAGGTGCCATAGTATCCATGTGCAGTAAGGAAAGAGGTATTGTAACAAATCATGGCTTGGAACACACTGAACTATGTAACACCTGTGCAAGATGTTATGGTATAGACACAACAGACATATGCATAGGGCCCTGGCTACCAAAGTTGTTTGATCAGGTCAAAATCAAAGCTTTGATTTTAAAACAAATTAGGTCTCTAACTCTCACGGTTATGAAGAAACCCCAGAAATGTGAACAGTGTGATGCAGTGACATTTGCCTGAGTCTGCAGACTGTCAAGAACTTTGCAAGGTGTGAACTGTCCCATTCACCTTAACGGGCTGTTAACTCTGAAACCATTGCTTGGGGTGAGCATCTTGCTGCCACCACCCCATCCTGGGCACAAAAACACACAGGGCTCTCTGCTAGAGTAGACTGGGGCAGAGAACCCTCTCCTCGAGGGTGGACCCCTGCCACCTGAAGTCAAAGCGATGAGTCAGATTCAGGAGAGGGCTCAGCCTGTGCAGAAGAGCAATATGTTGTGATAGAGCCAGCAGTTGCCTCTCATGGAGCACCCCTGTTGCTAATACTCACACAAGGACAGAGGTGGGTGAAATTTTTTGGCCAGAAAGTTTATTCCCCAAAAATGCAGTTTGGGTCAACCTGAAACTATTTGTGAATGTCACATGAATTTGCCAAATAGTTTCAGCTGAAAAAAAAAAGTTTCAAGCGAGAATCACAAGGGGTCACAGAGCTGCCATTCTGGCTGATGTGAAGCAGAGATTTGAAACTGGGTCTCCCACTTCCAGACAGAGTGCCCAAACAACTAGATCACAAGATATTCTGGGGCAGGTTTCTCTCAATTTCTCCTGTTGAAGCTGTTCCAGTTTTTATAAATAATTAAATATTCATTGGAGCAGGGACTTCAATTCAGGTCTCCCACTCCTAGGTAAATGCCTGAACCGTTAGGCTACAGAACCACTCTCACTTTGCCTCTCACCCAATGACTAGTCACCAAGCAGAACAGCTTCAACAAGAGAGCCCGAGAGGCCTATCCCTGCATGCCCCATAAGGTATACTCCTGGAAGAGGGGATCCCCAGGCTCAAATCCCTGCTCCATATCAGGCAGAGGGGGGAATTGAACCCACGTCTCTCACATCCTGGGTAAGTGCCCGATCCTCTGGGCTAAAAGCTATAAATGCAGCACTGACACCACCACCACCTTCACTTTCTCCTCCAGCTGTTTTGTGACTTTAAATGCCCAGAAACAAAAGGCACTGGAAACAAATACTGGGAAGAACTGACAAGACACTATTGGTAGGGAAGAAATCATCTGTAAACTCCATTCAGGGATTAGACTGGACAGAATTATCCATGAGTTACGACTCCTTTCCGGACCTGTAGATCCATCACAGGAGAATTAATCTTTACTCTGTGTATGTAGTAATATTCACTACACTATGACTAGTCACACTTCACACACATACTGTACTTCACTTTCCACTGTATGGACAGTTAGGAACTCTGAAATCTAGAAACTTTAAAAAAAGATAATATACTGGCCATGAAATAAAAACATTTAATTTACATTAAATTGTACAGAAACTCACATGCAATTGTACTGAAGAATACTGTGCTCAAATCTGGAAACAGTTCCCTTTCGAATACTTGTTCCAACATTTTATGTGCCCTAAAATTGTGTGTCAGTTCATGGTCAATTTTGTAGAAAATTGGATAGGTCCTCAGCTATTTGTTCTATTCATTACTGTTTATACAATGGTAGATATGAAATGACTTGAGATGTGAGTATTAATAAAAATGGGAAATATTTTGCCTGTTTGAAAATAAACTTTAGTCAAGACACATTTATGGAAACAAATAACAAAAATAGAAAATTATGTGTAAATATGGTTTAGTTTTATCTAATATAATTTAACTATATGCTTTTCTAATGCATTAAGTCAGATCAGCTTTAGTTACCTCATCTTAAAAATACAACATAACAGAAATAGAGAGGTCCAGAGAACTATAGTGAATTTGATTTAGCAGCCTGCAGGAATGGCAGTGTCTTCCATAAGGAGATTAAAATGTACAGATGGGCCCAAACTGCACTATTTGAATCTGGAGCCAGACAGGAATCTGAATCTTCCCAAAGCTTAGGGCTGTTTGGATCTGAGGTTTTGATAGTTGAGAGAGATAGTTGCCAGGCAACAAATTTCGGTCCAGGTCCACCTCTGAACATTCCTAGTATTCTGAGTGTCCAGATTCAAGTTTTGATTTGAGGCCAAACATCTTTAATAAAAAAAAAAACTGATTCTGATCTCACTAATACAGATGTAAATCAGAAGAAACACTATTAAAGCCAATATGTTAGCTTGGCTCCAAAAGTGAGACAACTGAATTGAGAGAGAGAAAAAAAAAAAGACTAATTTTTCAAAGCATTAAATTTCCTTAAATATCTTCTTTCTACATCTTGATAATTAAGATCAGTCATTAGCACCAACCAATATAAAGCAATTATTAAAGTTCAACCGCCTTTCCTAGCTCCCACTTTTTATTTTATCTAATGCTCAATACCAGTCAAGCGTTTGTCATTAGTGTGGGAATAGCCTCCTATATCCTCCTCTGACTAGTCAATTTTAAAGGTGAGTCTAGAATTACTTGCAGATCTCACCACTGACCAAATAAAAGAGGTTAACTTTTGGCACTGTATGTTCAACAAGCAGGTAAGTGGCAGTGTATAAATTGGTCTGAAAATGAAGGTGTGTAAACATAATTGTTCAAGCAATGTAACTTGAACCAAACTAGTAATCGAGAGTACAAAAACTGTGATGCTTACGGTAAGATGTGGCAGAGGGGTGTAAAGAAAAAACAACTAAAAGGAAGATGTGAGATGGGGTAGTAGGAACATGCTTTGTCTTATACCTTATTAGTTTTCTGCTTTATTCTCCTTCTGCCACCTCAGTGTGTACATTGCACTCATTTTGTATACTCATTCAGTGTCAGAGGCCATATTCTGATCTCAGGCAAACCAATGTAAATTCAGAGAAACGCCACTGGATCTAAAGGAGTTACTTCACATTTACAAGTGAAGCAACATTTATACCACGTTTTCATCCCAGAACTTGACTTAGAGACTTCCATCCACCTGCATCAGGTCCAGACTTTCTGATGGATGTCAAGTGACAGTTATCACAGAAATTATGTATTGTTCTTATCTTGTATTTAGTATTGCTATTTAGCCAATAAACTATGACTGTTTTAATTCACATTCATTTCATTTACAAAATCTTATACATCTCTTTTTAGTATTTCACTGAAAGCTAATATGCTTTAGCCACTATCTAGGACATTACAGTATGCCCTATAAAGAGAGGACCTGCACTCAAAAAATGTTGATGGAAATTGCAGTGGTGATTTTACCAGATGTCTACCAAATTTTATTATATACATAGTTCATTTGTAGTCGCTGAAAATACAAGTTTAACATTCATTCTAACAACCCAAGTGTATAAATACAACAACTGCAACTTCCACTGGTATTAAACTGACCCCTGCTGGCATGATTTCTAATTCATGAAAAGATCTGATTTTTTTAAAAGCTCTGAGAGGATGGTAACATTTTAATTAGCTATTATTGGAATGGCACCCAAAAGTGTGCTAGGTACCTCCCAGTACTACAATCCCTGCCCTAAGGAACTCTCAGCTAGTTTCAGATATGACTTAGAGAGGAGTAACCAAAGGGTAGGGAAGAAAGACAAGGAAGACATCCACAAGATGATATGGCTACCCAGCAAGACTAGTGCCAGGAGTGATAAAAACACATTGTTCAACTGTATGAGCTCTTCAGACCAAATCCAAACTTTATTTTTAAAAGAAGCAGGGAATGTATATTCACGGATTACATGAAGAGTGCCGAAATCTTGTGCCTTTGTTGTCATTTATGTAAAAGCTACACAGCAAGTACTAGAAATGAAAGTTTTACCTGGGGAGCCCTTTCAGGGTTTATTTTCAGCTGCTTGGGATACCAAAATTATCCTGGCCTGGATCAATAACTCCCTCAAAAATATCCACAGAATGGAGCTCTATAGGCAGAAAATCTCCACATGGATTCTCTCACAGAGTTTTTCCTGAAACATTCAGTCGGGGGAAGATTGATCCCCTTCAAACAGCCATAGGTTTTGCCATAAAGACACCTGGATCTCCTTTACAGAAGATTTTTCCAGCATGGAGGGGGCCATGCAAAAGTTAATGCAAGTTTGTCGTTTTTGTCCCACAGGGATTGATGAGATAATTCCTACACTTTCCTTCCTCAGACCTCTCTCTTCAGGAACTCCCCAGTGAAGAGTTCTCAGCCCCTCAGAGTGCTGTTTATGCAGACTGGGGGAGGGAAGGAGAATGCTGACACAAGATCAGCTAGCACTCAGACACACCCGGTGGGGTAGATTGTTTTAAAAAAAATGGAAATCTGTGCATGAATCTAAGTTAGATCAATCAGGTCCCTAGAACCTAACCATGGAAAAGACTCCTTGATATAGCCTCACTCAGTAAATAAGTAAAAATGGCAACTAGCCTTCTCTTGCCTCTGCTTTGAAGTCTGTCAAGATAGATGGAACTCTCTTTTTTGAGATTTAAGATGTTTCCAAGTAGCTGTGACAGAGAGCTTAGAAATGCTTCATACATATTTGACACATTGCAAAAACCTGCACTTTTAATTGACAAAAAATAGAGGGGAATTTTTAAAAACCTTAAGTGGATGGCAGAGGAGCAGATTTAGAAAGTACTGTCATAACTGAAGAAGTTCTACGGTAACTAATAGGCTTGAGTCAACTGAAAACAGTGCAAGAACTAGACATTTATAGATCGTTGACGTACTGAAGAAAATCAGGTCAGGCAAACCTGCTGTTTTTCTTAGTACATGGTTTTCAGGTGTTCTTGGACTTGAACTGTCAGAGGAACCTATTCAGTTTCCTTCTCCCTGGAGGATGCTTGCTTTTTCATCATTATTATTATTCCTTTAATGTATTTTCCTAGAACTCTGACCATAATGCATAAAACTCTGTCCACATAAGGTAAAATATTGAAAGCTTAAAGGCACAGAGGGAAACCTAGAATTTAACAGACAACATACTGCTTTATTTCCTGATATTTTCAGGCTAGAAAAGGAAAGTTTTTCTTCACTTAAAAAGCAATTTCATGGAGTAAGCACTTCTTCTGTTCTACTTTATTCAGCCAGGTTCAGGCTAAATACTTACAGAGAGATGCACAGACATATCTATAGAACATACAAATATTATTATATATTGTATGTATGTTTGTATACAATTATACAAAGGTCTCGGGAGAGATCTGAAACATTTGGGTAGTTGTAGCTGGTGGAATATCATTTGGGACCGTCTAGGTGGGGAAGAGAAGATTACTTATCTTGCGCAGTAACTGAGGTTCTTGGAGATGTATCTCCCTGTGGGTGCTCCACTCCAGGTGATGGGGTGTCCCTGGCACCTATGCTCAGAGAGTTTTGCAGCAGTGTCTGTATGGGTTGCACATGCGCAGTGCCTGCCTTGCATGCTGTTGGCACTTCAAGTAGTATGCACACATGACCTGGACTCCTTAGTTCCTTCTCTACCGTAGTGTCTACTTCAAACTCTGAAGTAGAGGGGAGGAGGGTGAGTAGTGAAGCACCCCCAGGGGAACACATCTTGAAGAACCTCATTTACTGCACAAGGTGAGTCACCTTGTCTTCTTCGAGAGAGATGTCCCTGTAGGTGCTTCACTCCAGGTGACTGTAGAGCAGTGCCCTCCTAGGATGGTAGGGGCTCCGGAGTTGATACGATAATTGTTGATAGTATGGTTCAGCCAAGTTGAGTATCCAAGTTAGGGCCTTGCATGACTGCATAATCTTTAGCGAAGGTGTGTTCAGAGGCCGAGGTGGCGGCTTTGCATATGTCTATAAGTGGAACGTTGTTTAGGAATGCTACAGATGCTGTTATGGACCTAGTAGAGTTCATCCTGATCCCCACTGGAGGTTGTGCACCTTTTAATTGGTAGCATAGGTGAATGCATCCAGATATCCATTTAGAGAGTCTCTGCATGGATATGGAGATACCCTTAGAGTGTTTGTGAAAGATATAAGGAGTTTCAGTGAAACTCTAAATGCCTTGATTCAGGCCAAGTAGAAAGCCAGTGTTGTTCTAACGTCAAGGGTGTGCATCTTGGCTTCAAACACATTCTCAAGTGGTTTAGGGAAGAAAGCTGGAAGCTGTATAGATCGATTAATATGGAAGGACAAGTGTACTTTGGGGAGAAATTTAGGATGGGTTCGTAACGTAACTTTGAAAACTTATCTTTGAAAACTTGTGGCGATCGGGGGAGGTCCCGGACAATTGGAAAAGGTAAATATAGTGCCCATCTTTTAAAAATTGAAGAAGGAGACCCTGGGGAACTACAGACCGGTCAACTTCACCTCAGTCCCTGGAAAAATAATGGAGCAGATCCTCAAGGAAACCATTTTTAAGCGCTTGGAGTGGAGGAAGGTGATCAGGAATAGCCAACATGGATTCACCAAGAGCAAGTCATGCCTGACTAACCTAATTGCCTTCTATGATGAGATAATTGGCTCTGTGGATATGAGGAAAGCAGTGGACGTGATATATCTTGACTTTAGCAAAGCTTTTGATAAGGTCCTCCACAGTATTCTTGCCAGCAAGTTAAAAAAGTATGGATTGGATGAATGGACTATAAGGTGGATAGAAAGCTGGCTAGATCTTTGGGCTCAATGACTAGTGATCAACAGCTCGATGTCAGGTTGGCAGCTGGTATCAAGTGGAGCACCCCATGGGTCAGTCCTGGGGCCAGTTTTGTTCAACATCTTTATTAATGATCTAAATGATGGGATAGACTGCTCCCTCAGCAAGTTCGTGGACGACACTAAGCTAGGGGGAAAGGTAGATACGCTGGAGGGTATGGATATGGTCCAGAGTGACCTAGACAAATTGGAGGATTGGGCCAAAAGAAAAATCTGATGCAGTTCAACAAGGACAAGTGCAGAGTCCTGCACTTAGGACAGAAGAAAACCATGCACCACTACAGACTGGGTACCAAATCGATAAGCGGCAGTTCTGCAGAAAAAGACCAGAAGATTACAGTGGATGAGAAGCTGGAGATGAGTCAGCAGTATGCCCTTGTTGCCAAGAAGGCTAATAGCATATTGGGCTGCTTTAGTAGGACCACTGCCAGCAGATCAAAGGAAGTGATTATTCCCCTCTATGCGGCACTGCTGAGGCCACATCTGGAGTACTGTGTTCAGTTTTGGGCCCCCCACTACAGAAAGGATGTGGACAAATTGGAAAGAGTCCAGCGGAGGGCAACAAAAATACTCAGGGGGCTGAGGCACATGACTTATGAGGAGAAGGTGAGGGAACTGGGCTTGTTTAGTCTGCAGAAGAGAAGAGTGAGGGGGGATTTGACAGCAGCCTTCAACTACCTGAAGGGAGGTTACAAAGAGGATGGAGCTTGGCTGTTCTCAGTGGTGGCAGATAACAAGGAGCAATGGTCTCAAGTTGCAGTGGGGGAAGTCTACATTGGGTATTAGGAAACGCTATTTCACTAGGAGGGTGGTGAAACACTGGAATGGGCTACCTAGGGAGGTGGTGGAATCTCCATCCATAGAGGTTTTTAAGGCCTGGCTTGACAAAACCCTGGCTGGGATGATTTAGTTGGTGTTGGTCCTGCTTTGAGCAGGGGGTTGGACTAGATGAACTCCTGAGGTCTCTTCCAACCCTAATCTTCTATGATTCTATGACTTTATGTTTAAAAAAGGTCCTATATGATGGATCTGCCATGAGTGCCCTGATTTCTCCCACATGACTAGCTGATGTGATTGCTATTAGGTATGCTACTTTCATGGATAGGTGCAGTAGGGGACAGTTTGTTAAAGGTTCGAATGTCTTATGAGTGGGGGGCCATTAAGACCAAAGTTTAAGTCCCAGGGTTGTGCGCATTGTCTCATGTCTGAATATATGGTTTGAATGCCTCTGAGGAATCGCTTGGTGATTGGGTGAGCAAAGATTGTAGTATCGCTGATTTTTTGGTGAAAGGCAGTGATAGCCACAAGGTGTACTTTATTGAGCTGATGGAGAGGCCAGATTGTTTTAATACCAGGAGGTAGTCAGTATCAGTGGAAGAGGTGCAGACATTGCATCGGTTTGTCTGGCAATGCACCATGACTCTTCTACTCAGGTGCTACATGTACATGGACCTGTTCAGAGCAACTTAGTTCATCGTTAGAGAACCACAGAGGAGCCATGCCTTCAGATGTAGCATTTCTATGTTCGGATGTTGCATTTGACCCTCTTGTTGTGTTAATAGGTCTGTCTGGAGAGGGAGTGTGATTAGGGTACGTGCCAACATCCGTGTTATGTACGGATACCATGCTTGTCTTGGCCATGTGAGGGCTATTAGGATGGTTCTGGCTTTGTGGGTCCTTATTTTCTGTATTACTCTCGGTAGTCATAGTATCGGCAGAAACACATAGAGAAGGGCTGTGTTCCAGCTGGTCAGGAATGCGGCCCCCTCGAGCAGAATTTCAGACACTTGGTGTTGTGAAAAGTTGCAAACAGATCTATTTGTGGGTCCCCCACTTTCAGAATATGCATTCCAGTATTGTGTCATTTAATTCCCATTCCTGATCATGGGGAAAATGTCTCCTGAGTTTATCTGCTGTGATGTTCTGGCATCCAGGTAGGTAGGAAGCTGAGATATAGATATTGTGTTGGATGCACCAATTGCAGAGTCTCATAGCCTCGGTACATAGTGAATGTGATCGGGCTCCTGCTTGCCTGTTTATGTAAAATATGCAAGGGATGCATTGGTCATTACTGTTATGTTTTGGTTTTTTATGAACGGTTGGAAGTGGAGGCAGGCATTGCAGATGGCACAAAGTTCTAGGAGATTTATGTGTAGCTTTATCTTGGTTGTGGACCATAATCCCTGAATTGTGCGATGTTGCATGTGCGCTCCCCACCTAATGAGGGAGCCATCCATTGTGATCATCTGTGATGGACGATCTTGTGTGAACGGGGTCCCCAAGCACAGTGTGGTTGAGTCCACCAGGCTAGTGAGTCCTTGACCTTGGGGGGCATTGTTAATTGTATGTTTAACCTGTGTTTGTTTGGTTTGTAAATAGTTGTTAGCCATCCTTGTAGGCAGCGCATGTGCATGTTTAATCACAAACATGCATGCCGCCATGTGGCCCAACAGTTGTAAGTATTCGTGGGGTGTGACCTGTGGATTGTTCCGTACTGTGAATACGAGTATCTTTATTGTGTCGAACCTGTTTGCTTACAGATTTATAGCCCTCAAAGACAGTCTACAAAGAAAAACTAAATGCAATAACACAATTCAGTTGAGAAGCCTTAAGTGGACTCTGTCTAGTCAGACCTTATACTTTTATATTGGCTTATTTTCTGCATTGACGATCCTGCTTGTGTTCAGTTCTTCTTGACTAGTCTCTGCTTTTCTTTAATACTTATGCATGGGCAACATTATCTTTGCATTTCCTGGTTTTCAAAAAACAGAAGTTTGATCCACTCAATGTTCTGCAAAGGGACGACCTATCACCAAGCAACCTTAATTCACATCAGCTTAGTTTTCTTACATTGACTAATACTATTCACATGCAACCTTTATCTATCTGTTTTGATGAATATGTTAATACCACATAAGCTTGTGTACCCATAGGAATGCAGGAAATAAGAACCACCAATACTTGCGAGGCAGAAGAGTTGGCCTTTAAAGCTATATCTATACAGCATTTTGGAGCGAGCCTCTCAGCCTGGTCAACAGATTCAGACTAGTAGGGCCCATCCTCCTCCCTAGGCTTCAGAGCCAAAGTTTTAACTTCAAAGCACTGTCTATGTAGACATTTCCAGAGCATTAGCATGAGCCCCGTTAGCCCAAGTCTGTCACACCTGGCTGGGAGGCTCACTCCCATGCAGTCCAAAATGCAGTGCAGATATACTCTAAGAAGGGAGAGATCCACACTCTAGGTTATAGATAGGGCCCTACCTAATTCATGGCCATGAAAAACATGTCATGGACCGTGAAATCTGGTCTTGTGTGCTTATATCCTACAGTATAGGGATTTAATGAGGAAGACTAGCGTTTCTCAAATTAGAGGTTGTGACCTAAAAGGGAGTTGCCAGGAGGTCGCAAAGTTATTTTAGGGGGGGTTTCAATATTGCCGCGATAGCCCTTACTTCTGCACTGCCTTCAGAGCTGGGCAGCCAGACAGCAGTGGCTGCTGGCTGGGCACCCAGCATTGATCCTGGGTGCCCAGCCAATCAATCAATGCACCTGCCATTGATTGATTGGCTCAGGATCTAAAGTTTTACATTGTTTTATTTTTTAACGCAGTTAATTTTTGTACATAATTCTACATTTGTAAGTTCAACTCTCATGATAGATATTGCACTACAGTACTTGTATGAGATGAATTGAAAAATACTATTTCTTTTGTTTTTTACAGTGCAAATATTTGTAATAAAAATAAATATAAAGTGAGCACTGTACACTTCCTATTCTGTGTTGTAATTTAAATCAATATATTTGAAACTATAGAAAACATCCAAAAGATTAAACAATAATAGAATACCATTTAAACAGCGCAATTAATCGCATGATTAATCATGATTAATTTTAATCGCTTGACAGCCCTAAATAAAACCTCAACCACAGAATTTTCAGTAGAAGAACTTTCTGACTGAAAGAGTGTCCTTTTGTTACTGAACCAGCTGTTTTTCTCTGCCATCTTGCAATTTTTTATGGTGTATCCATTCTTTTAATAACTGCAAATATTTCTCAGGCCTGTTGGCTGTTAAAAGTTGCAGGATGTTGCTCCAGCCATATATGCTTTCATATCAAAGGAAACAGCCTATTAAATTATTGTGCCATATATATTTACTTTGGAACGTACAATCTTTGACAATCATTTGTGTTAAGATACAGACCCTGGTTTGCCTCTCTGTTACACTAGTGCAAATCAGGCATAACTACATTGAAGACAATTCGGTTACATCTTGTGTAAAGCTGGTGTAAATTGGTGAAAAAACATCAAGCCCATAATCTGAAGATATGATGCTGACAGACTGTCTGAACAACAGAAGCTTATATCGGATTTTAATGGCAAAACATATTTCTATCCAGCAGTTCAATAATTGTTAACAGATTAACTCAGCTTTAGTTTTGGACAGCATATTTTAAAATAACATGTGATGAGACTATTAACTAGTCAGCAGTAAAATTAAACACATTTAATTATTCATGAAAAACATTCAGAAGAACTCAACATGACTGCATGAAAGCTTACTCTCCAGCACATGGGTACATCCACTATCAGACACAGTATTGTATGTTTCATTCATACCACTAGAATAGCTGGATGATAGCTGGACACAAGCCTACTGGTAGCAGCAAATCCAGATACACTGCAAGTTTTTGATTTTTCCCCAAAGCAAATGCTGAAATAATTCGGCATGCAGCAGCTGTAACTTCGTCTGCAAAATGTGTAACAGAAAATCAAGAGAGTCTCTGTCTTGACCAAATGAAACCACTTGTAACCTTCCACTTTGGTGGTTGGATCATCTTGAACAATTCTTCTAACAATTATACAAAGACACAACATATTCAGTGGGACTACTCGTTAAATTTAGCATGTACTTAAATGCCATGCTGAACGGTATGAGCCTTATTCTTCAAAGCAAACTCCTCATGAAGCCATACAACATACCCTTCCCAGAGCACCAAACACACTTGAATCTGTCGAGGTAAAATAGCAATATCTAGTCTTCTCTGAGAAGCATATGTCAGGAGATGGGGGAACTCACAACAAGTCATTCAAAGAATCTGTCAGTTATCCACAGGAAAAATAAGCAGTATTAGAACACATTCACCACTATATGCTCAAATTAGTATTACCTGCAGATTGAATGCACTAATAAATACAGTTTCCCAACAAATAAGAGAAATAATCCACTTTGGCTCTTTTTTTTGACCACTTGCAAAATGATGTTGCCACACAGATTCACAATACAAATCTGATGTCTTGTAAGTACATTTAACAGATCATGTTCTGAGCAGCGAGATGCCATGCTAGAAGTTGCATTGAAAGACTAATTTGTTGCTGGAATTTAGCCAGAAGCACTAGACCACATGTTTGGAGACCATTAGGAGGCTAAGAGGCCCACTGCATCTGGTTCTCTTTATGACATAGTTCTCTCTGCTCATGTTCATGTGAACTTCGGCTCAATTTCAGATAAAGTAATTTCCTAAATGAAAATGAATAAATAATGATTCTTTTAAAATGTAGCAATTTTCTTTACACATGGTGAGAAAGGCAGAGGAATGCTGAGAAACTTGGAAAGCTACCACAGTAAAAATATGTAACCATTTTGCTGATAGAGTTGATAAGAGCTGTACTAGCTTAGTCAACACAAATGTCCATATGTCTAGACCACTGAGTACAACTGTAATTTGTTCATACAGAATGAGTAATTTATCTTACTTCTAAACTGAGCAGACATGGAAAACATTTTTGTCCAAATCCAGTTCACTTTTTCACACAAGCAGCCCCACTAAAGTCAATGGGGCTACTCAAGTGAGTAAGGCAAGAAAGATTTGATCTTTTAAGGCTGCCAACAGATTCTGATAGAAGAACAATTTTTAACTTTCTTAGAACCCTAGCTTATAAAACTGATCTGGTGTGAAAATTGCCAGATATACTCTAAAGGCTAAGGAGAAATTTTTCTGAAAACTCTGAAAAAATATTATATTAAAAAAAAAATCAAACTGAAGAAATTACTCTGATTTGAAATTCTTCCTTATTTTTGCTTTCTCCCTCTAGTTCTACCCTTCAAGTTATTAAACACAGTTAAACAACCACAGAGATTTATAGCCAGTATTTGATATTAGCAATTAAATCTACTTTGATTGGCTATATCAGTCAAATGGTATATCCCTGATCCTTGATTGGAGGAATGTAATTCTTCTCATGTTTTTTCCTAGAATTTCCATTTACAAATTCAAAATTTGCTTTCTGCAAAGACTCTGCTTAAAATGCCTTGGTTCATCATTCTGAGAATATTAACAGAAATTGAATATAAAAGGATATGAACACAGACAAAGTGGATTAATCTATACATTCAATCACATATCTGAGAAAAATCGTTAGCAATATTCACCCAACTCTAGAATTTATAATTCTAATGTGAACTTTACACAAGATGAAATCAATGGATAGCTCATTTCTTTGCAAATAAATTTTAACATCAGATAAGCTGGAAGAGTAATATATTATTAATGAGCTGAGTAAAGTGTAAGAAAGTGCATCCAAAAAAAGAAAAAGGGATACATACTGGAAATGGAAGGAGGGGCATGTCACCAATGACATATACATGGGAACAGCATAAGCGTGTAGGGACAAATCAAGAAAGCCAAGGCAAAGAATGAGTTACAGCTAGCAAGAAATGTTAAGAGACAACAAGAAGGGGTTCTTCAAATATGTCAGACCAAAAAAAGAAAGGTCAAGGATGGCGTGGGTCCGCTGCTCCGTGCAGAAGGTGAGCTGCTAATGGAAGATGATAGGAAGGCAGAGATGCTCAATGCCTACTTTGCTTCAGTCTTCTCAGAAAAAATAACATGATCAGACAACTAGCAAAGTCACCATAGACAATAAAGGGGAGCGTATGCAGATTGGGATAAGTAAAGAACACGTCAGAGATCTTCTGACCAATTTGAATGGATTCAAATCAGCAGGTCGGATGATATCCACCGAGGGTACTGTAGGTATTAGCTGAAGAAATGTCGGAGCCACTGGCAATAATATTTACAACTCATGGATGACAGGAGAGGCCCCGGAAGACTGGAGAAGGGCTAACGTAGTGCCCATCTTTAAAAAGGGGGGAAAGGAGAAGCCGGGGAACTATAAGCCAATCAGCCTGACTTTGATACCTGGGAAGCCACTAGAGCAATGTATAAAACATTCTATTTGTGAATATCTGCAGGATGAAGGGGTAGTCACTAGCTGTCAGCATGGATTTACCAAGAACAAATCATGTCAAACCAGCTTGATTTCCTTCTCTGACAGGGTAACTGATTTGGTGGATAGGGAGAATGCAGTGGACATAAAAGCTTGGCTGAATTCCAGGTCTATTGACACAGTCCCACATCTGTTAGATAAGCTGAAGAAATGCAAGGTCGACAGAGCTACCATTAAGTGGGTACACAATTGGTTAAATAAACGCAAACAAAGAAGAACTATTAATGGAATTATCTTGGATTGGAGGGAGGTCTCAAGTGCGGTTCCACAGGGATCTGTTCTGGGCCAGGTGTTGTTTAAATCTTTATTAATGACCTGGATGTAGGTAGAGAGAGCATAGTTATCAAGTTTGCAGATGACACAAGGCTAGAGGGGGTTGCCAATATTTTGGAGGATAGAGCTAAAATTCAGAAGGATCTTGATAAATTGGAGAACTGGGCTAGAGACAACAAAATGAAATTCAATGAAGACAAATGTAAAGTGCTGCACTTAGGGACAAAACACCAAGTGCACGAGTACAAAATGGGGGGAAACTGGCTTGGCAGTAGCAATGCTGAGAAAAATCCGAGTTGTGGTGGATCACATCTTCAACATGAGTCAGCAATGCAATACTCTTGCGAAAAAAGCAAATGCAATTTTATGCATAGCATAACAGAGGCATAGCATGCAAGTCACAGTAGGTGATAGTACCACTCTACTTGGCGCTGGTTAGGTATCAGCTGAGTACTGTGTCAAATTTCAGTCACCAATATATAGAAAGGATATAGAGAAACTGGAAAGGATCCAGAGGTGACAGACAAAGATGATTAAACAGATGGAATGCAAGCCATATGGGCAAAGGCTGAAGGAACTGGGTTTAGTTTGGAAAAGAGATTAAGAGGGGGATGATAGAGGTCTTCAGATACCTGAAAGACTGCCATAAAATAGACAGAGAAAAGTTGTTCTCTTTTGCCATAGAAGGCAGAAGAAGAGGCAATGGGTTCAAACTACAACCTAGCATATTTAGATTAAATCTCAGGAAAAACTTCCTGACTGTAAGAACAGTAGCATTATGGAACAGACCTCCTACGGAGGTTATAGAAGCTTCTTCACTGGAGGTTTTCAAAAGGAGGCTGGACAGCCATCTGTCGTGGATGGTTTAGACAACAAATCCTGCACCTTGGCAGGGGGTTAGACTAGATGACTCTTGTGGTCACCTCTAACCCTATGATTCTATGAAATCTGTGCTTTGCATTGTAGGATGATGGGGCTGAGTTGTTGTTTTTTTAAACTAATAGTTAAGGTTGCCTAGCACCTCCCATTATAAAACCCTGTTGTCACTTGCTTACAACTTTGCCAAACTTTAACTTTTTAGGCTAAAACTTCCCATGCATGGCATTTGCCTCAGGCTGAATTTTTGGGAAGGAAGAGTAGGATTTTGTTCAATATCTTCATTAATGATCTGGAGGATGGGATGGATTGCACCCGCAGCAATTTTGAAGATGACACTAAATGGGGAGGAATGGTAGATACGCTGGAGGATAGGGATAGGATACAGAGGGACTTGGACAAATTAGAGGATTGAGCCAAAAGAAACCTGATGAGGTTCAACCAGGACAAGTGCAGAGACCTGCACTTAGGATGGAAGAATTCCATGCACTGCTACAGACTAGGGACCGAATGGCTAGGCAACAGTTCTGCAGAAAAAGACCTAGGGGTTTCAGTGGACAAGAAGCTGGATATGAGTCGACAGTGTGCCCTTGTTGCCAAGAAGGCTAATGGCATATTGGGCTGTATAAGTAGCGGCACTGCCAGCAGATCAAGGGACGTGATCATTCCCCTCTATTCGACACAGGTGAGGCCTCATCTGGAGTACTGTATCCAGTTTTGGGCCACACACTACCAGAAGGATGGGGAAAAAATGGAAAGAGCCCAGCGGCAGCAAAAATTATTAGGAGGTTGGAGCACATGATTTATGAGGAGAGGCTGGGGGAACTGGGATTGTTTAGTTTGTTTAGTCTGCAGAAGAGAAGAATGAGGGGTGATCTGATAGCTGCTTTCAACTACCTGAAAGGGGGCTCCAAAGAGGATGGATCTAGACTGTTCTCAAAGGTACCAGATGACAGAACAAGGAGTAATGGTCTCAAGTTGCAGTGGGGGAGGTTTAGGTTGGATATTAGGAAGAACTTTTTCACTAGGAGCGTAGTGAAGCACTGGAATATGTTACCTAGGCAGGTGGTGGAATCTCCTTCTTTACTGGTTTTTAAGGTCAGGCCCGACAAAGCCCTGGCTGGGGTGATTTAGCTGGGGACTGATCCTGCTTTGAGCAGGGGGTTGGACTAGATGAC
Source organism: Chelonoidis abingdonii (assembly GCF_003597395.2). Lineage (NCBI taxonomy): Eukaryota > Metazoa > Chordata > Testudines > Testudinidae > Chelonoidis > Chelonoidis abingdonii. The sequence continues at coordinate 147,987,050 of NC_133771.1, forward strand.
CTCCTGAGGTCCCTTCCAACTCTGATGTTCTATGATTCTATGATTGCCCTGCCCACATTTCAATGCTCCAGTCAGAGTTAACAATCCAAGTTCTCCTGAAACCGGAAAATGCAACTTTAGGGCAACAACTTTTCTCTCAGTACTTTTTCCTGCATCTATATTTATAGAACACCCTCTGGCACAGAGTAACATGAGTCTAGAGATTCCTATTCCCAGAGGTAAAGGGCAAGTATGCCATTGCACAGGTCATCTGCTAAACTATATAAATGCAGAATAGAGAATACAAATCAAGATAATCTTTTCCAAAATATCAGGTTCTACCAAGAGCCTACAGGATAATTATCATCTTCAAAACAGCCACTACAAAGAAATACAATGACAAGCTCTTGTGCACATCTTAGGATAGTAAAGATACAAGCCCTGGCCAATACAGTACATTACAGTAAGTTTGAACTCCTCCTCACCTATTAGATCAAAATCATAGACTAAGGAAGCTCTCACCTTTCCAAGACAGGCTATTAGGTTGAATGTAATTGGATTGGATGCTTTAAGTTTTCACCTGTTACTCAGGGTTCTTTGAACCCAAAGCTATGGTAACTTATTGCCTACACTACCTGGAAAACAGAAATTAATCAGTGGGGGACACGAATCTGTCTGATAAATGATTGGTACACACAAGAGTGCTTTCACTTAAAAATCACTGGAACACAAGCCAGAATAAGGAAAGAACATTTAGATAAGTTAGATGTATTCAAGTTGACAGGGCATGACATAAATCACTTTATGGTACTTAAAGAACTAGCTGAAGCAGTCTTGGAACCCTTAGTGAGTATCTTTTGAGAACTTTTGAGAACTTACAGAGGATGGGTGAGGTCCCAGAGGACTGGAGATGGACAAATATGGTACCTATTTTTAAAATGGGGAACAATGATGGCCCAGGGAACTACAGACTGGTAAGCCTAACCAATTCCTGAAAAGATACTGTAACAAATTAACAAATAATCAATTTGTAAGCACCTAATGATAACAGGGTGATAGGCAAGAGCCAATATGAATTTGTCAAGAACAAATCATGTCAAACCAACTTTCAGAGTAGCAGCCGTGTTAGTCTGTATCCGCAAAAAGATCAGGAGTACTTGTGGCACCTTAGAGACTAACAAATTTATTGCAGCACAAGCTTCTCTATTTGGCACTGGTGAGGCCTCAGGTTGAATAATGTTACTAGTTTTGCATCCCACACTTTAGGGAAGACGTGGAAAAAATTGAGAGAATCCATAGGAGAGCAACAAAAACGATAAAAGGTTTAGACCAGTGGCTCTCAACCTTTCCAGACTACCCCTTTCAGGAGTCTGATTTGTCTTGCGTATCCCCAGGTTTCACCTCACTTAAACTACTTGCTTACAAAATCAGTCATAAAAATACAAAAGTGTCACTGCACAGTTACTGAAAAATTATTTACTTTCTCATTTTTACCATATAATTATAAAATAAATCAACTGGAATATAAATATTGTACTTGCATTTCAGTGTATAGCATATAGAGCAGTATAAACAAGTCAATGGCTGTATGCAATTTTACTTTGCACTGACTTCGCCAGTGCTTTTTATGTAGCCTGTTGTAAAACTAGGCAAGTATCTAGATGAATTGATGTACCCTCTGGAAGACCTCTGCATACCCCCAGGGGTATTTGGACCCCTGGTTGAGAACCACTGATTTAGACAACCATGTCTATGAGGAAAGGTTAAAAAAATGGACGTGTAGTCTTGAGAAAAGAAGACTATGGGAGGACCTGGTAACAGTCTTCACTGTCCTCTTTGTAACAGCCCTTAATGAATTTGATCGATTGTTCTCCATGCCCACCACAAGTCAGACAAGAAGTAATCAGCTTAATCTGCAGTAAGGGGGATTTATGTTAGATGTTAGGAAAAACTTTTTATAAAGATATTTAAATATTGGAACAGGTTACCGAGGGAGGTTGTGGAATCCCCATAATTGAAGGTTTTTAAGAACAGGTTAGACAAACACCTGTCAGGAGTGGTCTAAGTATATTTGGTCCTGCCTCAGCACAGGATGGACAAAATGACCTCTTGAGGTCACTTACAGCCCTACATTTCTATGATTGTATGATTAAAAATGTGTTAAAATGACTGCTATATTTCACATTCTTATACAACTTGTTAAAAAGCGCCATTCACTATTCAAAGATAGCCAAATAGGGTGAAACCCTCTCCATCTACGTAGTATTCAGGCTCTACATAGGTGGAAAATAGAGAGGTTGAGAAGAGGAAATCCAGGGCCATAGCTAAAATCCATAACAGACCCCTATGTAAGCAAATAAATACTTACAAAGGTATGAAGGGAAAGATCGTCACTATTATCATCACAAGGAACTCTCCTATAATGGAGTTACCCCAAAACTAACTTTTCATACATTGGCAAAAAGGTGTAAGGCAGCACAAGAACCTGTGGAAAATGAATCATCAACTTTCAGGAGCAAATTACCTGTGATCCAGTATCCTTCCAGGTGATTAAATTGCCTCTGTTCTCTTGCTAAGAAGTATATAATTCTGTCTGTAGACATACTATTCAATTTAAAGCCTGTAATAAGAACCATGTTTAACTCTTCATACTCAGTGGAAAAAGTCTTTAACGTCATCTTTTTGTTTTAACAAGAAAAGCCTAATATAAAATCTGTCAGGCTGACACAGTAACAACCAATTTGAAATTATGATGTTTATAGCCTTCTAATGTTATATTTCTGTCAAGGAAACCGGTAAAATATAGCCAATTAATTCAATAAAAAAAACTAACAGGCATAAATGTAAGACACTGTCATTCTGAGAAAAAAGACGGTTACTCACCTTTGTAACTGTTGTTCTTCGAGATGTGTTGCTTATATCCATTCCAGTAGGTGTATGCGCCGCGCATGCACGCTCGTCGGAAGACTTTTACCCTAGCAACTCCAGCGGGCCGGCAGGTCGCCTCCTAGAGTGGCGCCACCATGGCGGCTAATATATACCCCTGCCGGCCCGTCCGCTCCTCAGTTCCTTCTT
>NC_133771.1:147990666-148056243 GCF_003597395.2 Chelonoidis abingdonii
CGTCTTCCAGGAGAGATAGAGGAGGGAACACGTAGCCAACGGCTCAAATGGGGGGGGGGACATAAGTCGGGACAAAATGAGGTTTAGGTCCCAGGAGGGGGTGGGGCGGCGAATCTGGGGGTAAAGACGCTGCAGACCCTTAAGGAACCTAGTCACCATCGGGTGAGAGAAGACTGAATGGCCATCGGTACCCGGGTGCAAGGTGGAGATAGCTGCCAAATGAATCCGGAGAGATGATACCGCCAGGCCTTGCTGCTTAAGGGACCAAAGGTAATTGAGGATGTTAGGGATGGAAACCTCGGTGGGAGGGAAGCGCCATTCCGTGCACCAGCACGTAAAACACTTCCACTTGGCCGAGTACGTCGCCCTCGTAGAAGGCTTCCTATTCCCCAGGAGCACCTGCCTCACCTGCCTCGGTGAGGAGGTAGAGCAATGCATTTCAGACCTGGTCAGCCACTCAGGAGCCACGCTGTGAGGTGTAGCGACTGAAGGTCCGGGTGACGGAGCCGACCGTGGTCCTGCGTGACCAGGTCCAGGTGAAGCGGCAGGGGGACGGGGTCGGCTACCGAAAGGTCCAGCAACATGGAGAACCAATGCTGCCGGGGCCACACCGGAGCGATCAGGATCAAGTGGGCCCTGTCTCTGCGCACCTTCAGAAGGACCTTGTGGATTAATGGAAACGGAGGGAACGCGTAGAACAGGTGTGTCACCCATGGGATAAGAAAGGCGTCTGCAACCGAGCTTGGTCCAAGGCCTTGAAAAGAGCAGAACACCGGGCATTTCCTGTTCCTGCGGGACGCAAAGAGGTCCATCTGGGGACATCCCCACCTCCCGGAAGAGTGCAAGAGCGACGTCCGGGCAAAGGGACCACTCGTGGGAGAGGAAGGACCTGCTCAGACGATCCGCCAGCGTGTTCCAAACCCCCGGGAGAAAGGATGCAACTAGGTGAATGGAGTGGGCTATGCAGAAGTCCCACAGCCTCATGGCCTCCCGACACAGAGGAGGAGACCTCGTGCCGCCCTGCTTGTTTATATAGTACACCGTCGTTGTGTTGTCGGTGAAAACCGAAACACAGCGACCCTGTAGCTGCTGATGGAATGTTTGACAAGCAAGGCGGACCGCCCTCAATTCCCTCACGTTGATGTGGAGGGCTAGCTCGGGAGGGGACCAGCGGCCTTGGGTCTGCAGAGTTCTGAGATGAGCTCCCCAGCCCAAGTCTGATGAGTCCGTCGTTAGGGACACCGAGGGTTGGAGCGGATGGAATGGGAGCCCCGCACACACCACGGACTGGTCCATCCACCAATGGAAGGAGTGAAGGACGTCCTGAGGAATTGTGACAATCGCATCCAAAGGACACCTGGCCGGACAGAGCTGAGCAATGAGCCAGGACTGGAGGGGTCTGAGGTGGAGCCGTGCGTACGCCGTGACAAACGTGCAGGCTGCCATGTGGCCCAAGAGAGTCAGGCAAGTGCGTATTGAGGTCAGCGGCGCTGCTAGCAACCTGTGGATGATGGCTGTCAAAGCCTGGAACCTCGACAAAGGAAGAACGGCTCTGGCCAGAGTGAGTCCAGAATGGCTCCAATAAACTCTATCCTCTGAGCGGGGGTTAGAGTCGACTTCTCGGCATTGAGCATCAAGTCCAGGTTTACGAAGAGTCTCCTGACTATGCAGACGTGATCGAGGACTCGCTCCTCTGAGGGTCCCCGGATGAGCCAGTCGTCGAGGTAGGGGAATACATACACGTGACTGCGGCGAAGGTGGGCAACGACTACAGCCACGCACTTGGTGAACACTCTCGGGGCCGAAGAGAGGCCGCACGGGAGGACCGTAAATTGATAGTGACGGCCGCTGACAACGAACCGAAGGAACCTCCGGTGGGGTGGGAAGATGGCTATATGGAAGTAAGTGTCCTGCATGTCGAGGGCGGCGTACCAGTCTCCGGGATCCAGGGAAGGGATAATGGTCCCCAAGGATACCATACGGAACTTCAACTTCACCAGGTATCTGTTGAGCTCTCGCAGGTCGAGGATAGGCCTGAGGCCTCCCTTGACCTTGGGGATCAGAAAATAGCAGGAATAGAACCCCTTGCCCTTTTCGCTCTCTGGAACCTCCTCTATGGCCCCTTTGTTGAGGAGCATTCGCACCTCCTGGAGGAGAAGTTGCTCGTGAGAGGGGTCCCTGAAGAGGGACGAGGGAGGGGGGCGGGAGGGCGGGAATGAAGCAAACTGTAGATCCAAGCTGCAACGTGCGGAGGACCCAGCGGTCCGAAGTAAGCTGGGACCACGCCGGGAGGAAGAACGAAAGACAGTTGGAGAAAGGAGGAGATGGATCCGTAGGAGGAACTGGTACAGCGCCCCCGGGTGCACCTTCAAAATGGGGGCTTCGGGCCGGAGGAAGGCTTGGAGGAACCTTGGTTCTGTCCTCCCTGATTGCCCGACTGCCTACGCCGGCCATTTCTATTGCGCCGCCTGGCGTAGTCTTGCCTCTGCCTGGGCTGGGGGTAAGGCCTGTGCTGTTGCTGGGGCCAGAAGGGTCTGCGTTGGGTGACCGGCGTATGCATCCCCAAGGCACACATAATGACCCTATTATCTTTAAGGCTTTGCAGCCAAGGGTCAGTCTTGTCCAAAAACAGGCCCTGGCCCTCAAACGGAAGGTCCTGGATGGTGTATTGGAGTTCTGGAGGAAGGCCAGACACCTGTAGCCAAGAGATGTGGCGCATAGTAACGCCCGAGGCCAGGATTCTGGCGGCCGAGTCTGCAGCGTCTAAAGCTGCCTGCAGGGAAGTTCTTGCAACCTTCTTTCCCTCATCAAGGATTGCGGAGGATTCTTGACGAGCGTACTGCGGAAGCAGTTCTTTAAATTTATCTGCCGCCACCCAGCTGTTATAGGTGTAGCGGCTTAGTAGAGCTTGCTGGTTGGATACCCGCAACTGCAAGGCGCCTGCAGAATAGACCTTCCGGCCAAGTAGGTCCATACGCCTGGCTTCTTTAGACTTGGGGGCCGGGGCTTGTTGACCGTGGCGCTCCCTCTCGTTCACAGACTGGACGACGAGGGAACATGGGGGCGGGTGAACATACAAATATTCATAGCCCTTCGAGGGGACCATGTATTTGCGTTCCACGCGCCGCGAGCAGCGGGGGGAACGGAAGCCGGGACTGCCAGATGGTCGTGGCGTTGGCTTGGATGGTCCTATGAAGGGAAGGGGCGACACGAGTGGGCGCATCTGCCGACAGTATGCTCACTACTGGGTCCTCCCCACCTCCGAGACCTCCTCAACCTGTAAATCATGTTCTGATGCGCTACGCGCCTGAGGAGGTCCTGGTGTGCCCTGAGGTCAAGTGGAGGGGACTGGTGGATGTCGTCCCCGAGCCACGGCCTCATCCGGGGAGGAAGACGAGGAGAGACTGGCAGGAGTTGGATCCGTCGGCGGCTCCGTCTGGAGTACTGCGTCCGGCTCTGGTGGTGCTCAGGGTCCTGAGGCTGAGATGAACCTGTCCTCAGTAGGGGACGGAGAGGACGTGAAGAGTGGCCTCCGGGGCCCTGTGTTCGATGCGGACGAACGCGGAGGGATTTGCTGGAGGCCCTGGGCCTGGTGGTGACGCCCAGGGGGTCCAGAACCCCCCACTGCTGAGGGCCATGCTCCTGCGGGTCTCGGAAAACAGGGCAGCAGGCCTGTCAGCGCTAGGTATGCGCTGTCCGCTCGCGAAGAGACTGATGTCTGGTGAGAGGGCCACGGAGAGGCGCGAACGAAAATAAGTGGTACTGGTCCCGTACTCCTGACGGCGAAGACCTCCTCGGTGCCGGAGATCGTGCCGTGAGCCATAGCGGTGCCGCGATCGAGACCGGACCTGCCACCAGCCCGGTGCCGGGAGGTCGACCTGGATCGGATCGCCGATGGCGAGAACAGCTCCTCGAGTCACGGTGCGGTAACGATGGCTGGAGCCGGAGCGGTGCCTGGAGTATCGGGGACCTGGCGTGACGATGACCTACGCCGCAAGTACGACCGGTACCATTGCGGAGAGCAGTGCCGGGACTGCGAGCTGGCGTCTTGAGCGAGACCTCTCTCGGAGACCGGGAGCGGTGCCGGATCTGACTGCGATCGGTTCCGACCCGGGGAACTCCAGGGACCGGAGCTCTCAGTGGCCATCAGGCTTGCCCCTGTGAAGAAGGAACCCGCAGCCGGCGGTGCCGGGGGTTGGGGCAAGCGCAGGCTCCGTCAACGCAATGAGGTCCCTGGCCGAGGAGAATGTCTCGGGCGTAGAGGGGGACCACCAGCTCGACCCCAGAGCTTAGCGGGGGAGCTGGGAGGACCGACTCGACGGACTCCGGGCCCGGGAGTCGACGAAATCCCCTGGCCCGGCCGCTGCGGCGGAGTCGGTGCCGAGCCGCTCCGTCCGAGCCTGCTTAGCTCCGGGTGGAGGACGCTGACGGTCTTTTCCCCAGGCCCGGTGCCGGAGAAGGTTGGTGCCTGCGGCATTTTCGCGGGTACGAGTAGTCCGGTGCCGAAGCTGAGGCGGCACTCAGTGCCGAGGAGAAGGGTTAAGCGCCGCTTCCATCAGGAGAGTCTTTAGGCGCTGATTCCCGCTTCCTTTTGGTTCTCGGTCTGAAGGGCCTTACAAATCCGGCACTTCTCGAGAGATGTGCGATTCGCCCAAGGCACTTCAGGCAGAATGTCGGTGGGGATCGCTTAAGTGCATCGGCTTCTGGCAGGCCGAGCACGGTTTGAACCCCGGCGAACCAGGCATGACCTGGCCCGGGCCGGGAAGGGTTAGAACCCCCAAACCCGCTATAATTATATACAACAAGAACTATTATCTACAACTATTCTATACTTTACAACTATAACTATAACTGAACTAGAACTAGAAAAACGACGAACAAGGAGAAGCTAGGGACGTGGAGGACAGCTATGCCACGCTCCACAGTTCCAATGACTGACACGGCGGTAAGAAGGAACTGAGGAGCGGACGGGCCGGCAGGGGTATATATTAGCCGCCATGGCGGCGCCACTCTAGGGGGCGACCTGCCAGCCTGCTGGAGTTGCTAGGGTAAAAGTCTTCCGACGAGCGTCCACGCGCGGCGCGTACACCTACTGGAATGCATATGAGCAATCACTCAGCAGCAGACCCTGGGGTTATGGTACCAACTCTACCTATAAAATTAAAAGATTTTGACCTTGACGCCAACAGTGGATGAAGCCACAAGACCTAGATAGCTACATTCTCTGAGCAGCAAAGATAAATCATGAAACCATTGAGATTGAGGGAAGGACAGAGGGAAGTCTGAATTCACAAAGGCCAAACAAAGACAGTGCTCAAAGGAAGCACAGAGGTTTTAAACACATGACTCCTGCATAAAATTCAAAGCATAAAGTTTATTTCTGACATCCAGGATGTGCTTTCAGCTTTAAATCTTCCCCAGCTTTCAAGTAAATTTGTAAAGATTCAGAAGGGCATTTCTAAATGCACTGAGGTATTTAAGATGCAAGTAAAGGGAGGGCAACTAAATTACATTTACAAAACATGCAATTCAAAAGCAAATTGAGTGAGTGAATAAGCACATCTGTATGTATTTTCAAAAGGTCTACAAAGAAATCTGCTAGGTATTCTCACAGCTTCCATGTGAACACAGCAAGGAGCTGCTCTCCAATTTATCCACACTGCAGCTGCTAAAACTAAATCATATTCCTCTCTGACCATGTCATCTTCCCTCTCCCTCGCAGTGGCTTTCTGCCACTTTACAGATCATCTTCAAGGGTCTACATAAAGCTCTTCCTCTCTGTCTCTGCTCTATTCTTTTAACTACCCACTTCTTGCACCTTGTGCTCTGCATCTGTTTTTGTTTTCGCTCCATCACCAACTTTGTGCTTCCCCCCGCCACCGCATCACGAGCTAGATCTCAAACAGATCCCACATTCTTTTGCACCATGCAAGCTCTCCTCAATCCCATTCTGTTTGGCTAACACTCCATCACTTTTCTCCATCCCACTGCGAGCTGCTCTTACTGCCTGACCGTCAACAAAAATCTTGGTAACTAGGATGAAATGTACTACAAATAGCACAGCTCATGCAACCTGCTTATCCAGGATTGAACCAGGGTTGCAGCAGCTCAGCAAACAACTATATCCCCCTGCAGGCTGGATCTTCATTCCCCAAGATTTAAGCTTTCATTTAAAAATAAAGAGGCCTTTCTCCATTGCTTCCTAGTCCCTTTACACCATTGTTGCACATAAAGACACAGTCCCTGGGGAATGTCTTCAGGCGTTAGGGTTCCATGCTCAATCCCCTTGCAACTCCACCACACGGGTGTGCAGGAAGCAGGAAGGGAGAGGAGAAAGAGTTAGAAGGGGCATAGCTGGAGCACACTGTGCTCCAGCTGTTCTGGCGTGATGGGCACCCCATTGAGAACCGCTGCCACTAATATCGAGTTCAACCTTGAGGGATGAGCTCCAATTTATGTTAAGGGATGGGCAGGCTCCCAGGCTGCCTAAGAATATGGAGAAAGCCAAGTTGGCTAAAAGTCATCTTTGCCTCTTGTTAGGCTGTAGAAGGGCTGTACTATCTTACTCAACTAGTGATGGCTCCCAAGGGAATGCCCACGAGCAGGGCATAGACAAGAGTGTATAGCACATCAGTAATACTATCCGCCATGTTTGACACACCCCATATGCCAGGGGATCTCAGGGAAGGGAGGGCAGAACTTCTGCACTTCTAAATCGCTAGTGTTGTGATATTTAGAGGTGGTTGTTTTTCCACAAAACTTTCTTCCTAATACAGATTCCTGCTTCCCGTTCATGAATTTTCCACTATTTGAAGTGACTGCCATTTCCCCTTATTCTCAATGGGGTTGAATCCAATAAAGACAACCCCCATTTTTTTCAAATGGTATGGAAACAAGGCTTCCCACAGTAAAAAAATGGCCACTGCTCTGTGCATAGGGAGCTTGAGAGAACTCTGAGGAGAAAAGAGGATGTGACCATCAGAAGGAAGCTAATGAGGCTTAGGAGGAGCAGGAGAAAAATTGGGGTGAAGGGAAGAAAGAAAGAGGGGTTCAGGGTAGAAAGAGGGCTGGGAATGTGATGTGCAGAAGGAAGTCTGAGGGGGTTTGCAGGAATGTGTGGAGTAAGAGTGGACACTAAGGGAAAAGGAGGAATAGGATGAGCAGAAGTGAGACTGAAGAGGTGCAGAGGACAGTGAAATAAAGAAAATGACTTTCCAGAAGAGGACAGATAGCTCAGTGGTTTGAGCATGGGCCTGCTAAACCTAGGGTTGTGAGTTCAATCCTTGAGGGAGCCACTTCGGGATCTCAGGCAAAATCAGTACTTGGTCCTGCTAGTGAAGAAAGGGGGCTAGACTCAATTACCTTTCAAGGTCCCTTCCAGTTCTAGGAGATAGGATATCTCCATTTATTTAAGACTGAGAGGGATAAAATGACAGGTCCCTCAGACCAGAGGTTAAGCAATGGTAAATGAAGTCCCCCTCTCAGCAGCTAACGTCAAGGCCTGTATTTTTCCCATGTGTACTTAACATTGCTTTTTGAACATGAAACAATCACATACACTTTGTGGGTGGACAGAGTCCCTCTAAAAGCTCAAAGGCAAGAAAGAAAACTAAACCCCAAATCTCCTGGTTTTTAAGCCAATCGCATGATTTTTTAACACTTGGGGCTGGCAGTAAACACAGAGAGGGGTATGGCTCTATGCTGCTGCGGTCTACACCATGATTGTGGAAATCATGGCTGGGTGATACAGCTAGTTTACAGCTCCTTTGCACCACCAGAGTGGTGGAAACAGCTGTTAATGAAAGGGAGAGCACAGACTCCTTTATTGAGAGCAGAGCTCCACATTCCTTTCCCTCTCCTGGGTATGGCACAGCTCTCTCTCCTCCTGTCTCTTCACTAAGGTTGCCAACTTTCTAATCACACGAAACTGAACACCCTAACCTGACCCCTTCTCCAAGGCCCTGCCCTTCCCTGAGGCTCCACCCCCGCCCCACTCACTACATTCCCCTCCTTCAGTGGCTCGTTCTCCCTGACCCTCACTCACTTTCACTGAGCTGGGGCAGAGTACAAGAGGGGGCTCTGGGTTGGGGCAGGGAGTTGGGGTGTGGGCTCCAGGGTGGGGCCAGAAATGAGGGATTCAGGGTGCAGGAGGGGGATCCAGGATGGGGCAGGGAGTTGGAGTGCAGAAGGAGGTGAAGGGTTTGGGGTACAGTAGGGGGCTTCAGGCTGGGGGTGGGGTTGAGCGATTTGGAATGTGGGAGGCGGCTGCAGGTTGAGTCAGGGAGTTGGGGTGTAGGAGAGGGTATGGGCTCTGGGCTGGTTGTGCAAGCTTTGGTGTGGGGCTGGGGATGAGGGGTTTGGGATACAGGAGGGGGCTCCAGGCTAGAGGTGGGGCTGAGGGATTCAGAGTGTGTGTGGGGGCAGTGGGTTGAGGCATGGGGTTTGGGTGCAGGAGGGGGTATGGGCTCTGGGCTGGTTGTGCAGGTTCTGAGGTAGGCCGGGGAACAGAGTGGGTGAGGGCTCTGGCTGGGAGTACAGGCTCTGGGGTGGGGCTGGGGATGACGAGTTTGGGCTGAAGGAGGGTGCTCCGGGTTTGGAGGAGCTGAGGGCTGGGGTAAGGGGTTGGGCTTACCTCATGCAGCTCCCGGTTAGTGGCACAGCAGGGCTAAGGCAGGCTCCTTGCCTCTCCTGGCACCACACTGCGTCCTGGAAGCAGCCCGCAGGTCTAGCTCCAAGGTGGGGGAGCCAGGACGCTCCGCACACTGCTCTCGCTTGCAAGCACTGCCCCCCCAGCTCCCATTGGCCATGGTTCCCAGCCAATGGGAACAGTAATAAGTCACCAGAACTAGATGGTATTCACCCAAGAGTTCTGAAAGAACTCAAATGTGAAATTGCAGGAATACTAACTGTAACCTATCATTTAAATAAGCGTCTGTACCAAATGACTGGAGGATAGCTAATGTAACGCCAATTTTTAAAAAGGGCTCCAGAGGTGACCCCGGCAATTACAGGCCTGTAATACTGACTTCAGTACCAGGCAAACTGTAAAGAACAAAATTGTCAGACACGTAGATGAACATAATTTGTTGGGGAAGAGTCAACACGGCTGTTGTAAAGGGAAATCATGCCTCATCAATCTACTAGAATTCTTTGTGGGGATCAACAAGCATAGGGACAAGAGGGATCCGGTCGATATAATGTATTTAGATTTTCAGATCTAGGTCTGAAAGTCCCTTACTAAAGGCTCTTAAGCTAAGTAAGCTGTCATGGGATAAGAGGAAAGGTTCTGTTAAAAGATAGGAAACAAAGGGTAGGAATAAATGGCTAGTTTTCAGAATGAAGAGAGGTAAATAGTGGTGTCCCCCAGAGGTCTGTACTGGGTCAAGTCCTATTCAACATGTTCATAAATGGTCTGGAAAAAGGGTAAACAGTAAGGTGGCAAAATTTGCAGATGATACAGAATTACTCAAGATAAGTCCAAAGCAGACTACGAAGAGCTACAAAAGGATCTCTCAAAACTGGATGACTGGGCAACAAAACGGCAGATGCAATTCAATGTTGATAAATACAAAGTAATAAACACTGGAAAACATAATCCCAACTATACATATGAAATGATGGGGTCTAAATTAGCTGCTACCTCTCAAGAAACAGATCTTGGAGTCATTGGGGATAATTCCCTGAAAACATCCACTCAATGTACAGCAGAAGTCAAAAAAGTGAACAGAATGTTGGGAATCATTAAGAAAGGGACAGATATTAAGACAGAAAATATCATATTACCTCGCTATAAATCCAAGGTACGCCCATGTCTTGAATACTGAGTGCAGATGTGGTCACCCCATCTCAGAAAAAGATATGTTGGAATTGGAAAAGGTTCCGAAAAGGGCAACAAAAATGATTAGGGGTATGGAAAGGCTGCCATATGAGGAGAGATTAATAAGACTGGGACTTTTCAGCTTGGAAAAGAGATGACTAAGGGATGACATGATAAAGGTCTATAAAATCATGATTGGTGTGGAGGAAGTAAATATGGAAGTGTTATTTACTCCTCATAACTCAAGAGCTAAGGGTCACCAAAGGAAATTAATAGACAACATGTTTAAAACAAACAAAAGACACAACGCTCAGTCAACCTGTGGAGCTCCTTGCCACAGGATGTTGTGAAGGCCAAGACTATAACAGGGTTCAAAAAAGAACTAGGTAAGTTCATGGAGGATAGATCCATCAATGGCTATTAGCCAGGATGGGCAGGGATGGTGTCCCTAGTCTCTGTTTGCCAGAAGCTGGGATTGGGCAACAAGGAAGGGATTACTTGATAATTACCTGTTCTGTTAATTCCCTCCAGGGCACCTGCCATTGGCCACTGCTGGAGGACAAGATACTGGACCTTTGGTCTGAACCACTATGGCCGTTTTAAAAAATAAAATAAAAGTGTGCAGACAGTGCTTGCGGCAGGGGCAGTGCATGGAGCCCTATGGCCGGCCTGCCTAGGAGTCAGATCTGCTGGCCACTTCCGGGGCACAGCGTGGTGCCAGGACAGGTAGGGACTAGCCTGCCTTAGCCCTGTAGCACTTCCGACTGGACTTTTAGTGGCCCGGTTGGCGGTGCTGACCGGAGCCACCAGGATCTCTTCTCAACCAGGTGTTCCAGTCAAAAACTGGACATCTGGCAACCCTACTCTTCATCATCTGGCTTAAGGAGGTCTCACCAAGTGGGAGAATACAAAACACGAGCAGTAGGAGACACTGTGTTGTCTGAATATATGAGGCCACAACCTTTCTTCCAGTAGAGGGAGCAGCAGCACCAACAACTGCAGGGTACATAAAAGTGCTACGCTGATTAGATGCTTATCTGCATCTTTAGGCATCTTTTAAAACGGGGGTGGGCAAACTACGGCCTAGGGGGCCGCATCTGGCCCTTCAGACATTTTAATCCAGCCCTCAAGCTCTTGGGTCCGTGCCTTGCCCCACTCCATACATGCCACTCTGCGTGGCTCCTGGAAGCAGCAGAATGTCCCCCCCCCGGCTCCTAGACATAGGGCAGTCAAGGGGCTCCACATGCTTCCCCCACCCCAGGCACCACCCCCGCTGCTCCCATTGGCTGGGAACCAAGGCCAGTGGGAGCTACAGGGGCAGCGCCTGCAGACGGGGCAGCGCCTGCAGACAGGGCAGCGTGCAGAACCGCCTGGTCGCGCCTCCACATAGGAGTCAGAGGTAGAACGTGCCGCTGCTTCCGGGAGCTGCTTGAAGTAAGCGCCGCCCAGAGCCTGCACCCGACCTCCTTCCACGCCCCAAACCCCTGTCCCAGCTCTGATTCCCCTCCCACCCTCCGAACCCCTCAGTCCCAGCCTGGAGCACCCTCTTGTACCCCCAACCCCTCATCCCCAGCCCCACCTCAGAGTCTGCAACCCCCACTGGAGCCCTCACCCCATCCTGCACCCTAAGCCCCAATTTCATGACCATTCATGGCCCCCCCATACAATTGTCATACCCAGATATGGCACTCAGGACAAAAAGTTTGCCCATCTCTGTTTAAAATCTGGAGTTTTGTTCAAAAAAATGTGACCAACACTAGTTGGGAGCTCATGAACATCCCCCTACACAGCTGCACACACTGTCTGTATGTGCATGTGACTGGGATCTATTAGCCCTTCTCTGCCCTCTGACACTCTACTGTTCAAGAAAAACCCTTTCAGACTGAACTACCAATAAGATTTAGTCCTCCTAGGCCTAGAAGGGTCAGCAGGAGACACTGACCAATGCGGAGCCACCAGACAAGTTAAGGCTTTCCCACTTCTTCTCAGGGCTGTACAGGGTGAGACTGGGACAGAGGAGGAGCTCCTCAGCGCTAGCTCAGAATCCCTAGCCAGGCCAGACCCATGCCCTCAAGCAATAATGCTTGTCTTTGCATTTTGATTGATTGTTTAAAGGTGCCAACAGCCAAATTCTGAGTTTCGTTATCATTAATTAACTATTCAGAGACTGACGCTGAGTTAATGGCACAGGTTGCTTAGCTCCAAGCAAGCAGCACAAGTTATGGAGTAAGACAGGGAGTGCCTACAGCACATGCTTGGCCTCACTGAGGGCAGAGCACTACAGAGCAGTCCCAACTTTTCTTAGGCTAGCCATGTGCCTGCTTGGCTCCATGGATTCCTTTCAGATACACTTGTTCGATTGTATTCATTCTCTCCTCCCTCCATGGCACATGGCTCCTTCCTCCATGGCACATTGGCTCATGACAATGCAATATGATTTCAGTATGTGACATCAAATACAATACTATACAACCAGTAGAACTGGTGAGATCCCAGTCTTAATCTGAGCAACTAACTATTGATGCTGTGTCAGCAACATCACAGTAAGGTACTTTCACCTTAGCTCAGCAGCTTAAAAGCATAGAGTCAATGAGTTAACAAAAGACCTGTGGTTTATGTAACCTATCCTAACAATGTGGCTGTGTTCTCCTTTAGTGGCTATATCATTCTCCGAGCTAACAATGGACTTTGTCCTTCAGTTCAATGGTAGTAAAGGCTCATGCTTTCACATCCAGAGGTCTCCAGTTCACCTCTGCGGGTAAGCGCATCCTCACATGTGAGGGCCTATAAGCGGATTTTAAAAAACTGCTGTAGATGGCTGAAGCTTTGAACAAGCTTCCCCAATTAGAGGGAATGCGCATCCTAACCTTACACAGTGTGGCTCATCGTGTTATGTCCTCAGGAACACCATCCAAGAACTGCTCCATTTGTATGAGGAGGTGCAGTTCGTCAATGGATTGAACATTGGTTCCTGATATCCAGGCCTTATAATTCTTTCCAACGTAGTAGGGGGGCCGGTAGCAGGCGTGTTTGTTAAATGATTCCATCTGAGTTCCATCTTTTGAGTTCTGAACGCCGACGCGGCATGAATCCGGGGTCTCTCCTTCATTCTGCTATCTGCCTTGCGTTTGAAAACAGATTTTATAATCGTGATTTTGTCTTTGGCATTTCATCGCACCACTCTGCTAAGGTCGTCCACTGAGGTAGTGACCGAGCTCTACCATGTACTGGTCTTCAGAAGATGCCTCGTACCCAATGCAGGGCTCTTTCAAAATTTCTAAGAAGGCTCTCGAGTGTATCACCTGCCTTGTAGGTGGAAATTTCTTGTGCGGTTGACACAATGGCGACGGTGGATTGGATTGTTGGGGTTCTGTTGTTAGCCATTCTAATTCCAGGCCGACCTGCCGATGGCCTTCCCTTGTTCTCCAATCTCTCAGTTGGGTGGTTGCATACTTTGGCTGCTTGTTGTCTTTTGTAGGCTTCCCTTGGCTGGCTTGCTTCTCTAACGTAGCTGGCCTTCTTTCTCTCAGCTCCACTCTTGAGTTTCTTTTTCCATGTCTACTTGTGGTCATCGTTCTGATGTTTGGCTTCTGCCTCTCATCTTGCCACTCCTAGTTTCACGGTCTTTGGTAGTCATGGTCCTGTTCTTTGTGTGGGATGCCTCTGGTGTGTATTGTCGTAACACGCTGCTCTCTGTGTCCCTGGGGGCCTGCCCAGCACAGTGTTGTTTTTTTCTCTTTCTAAGCAACCCTTTTATAGCATACTAAAACACTTTATTTCTACCCTGTGTGTGTTTGCTAGAGTTCTTCTAGCTAATCTTTGATATGTAAATTAACCAAAAAAAACCCACTTATTTGTGTGTGTGTTTGCTGGGTACTTGATTCCCAATCAAATTCTATTGTTTAACAAAAGACCCTTTTTGTCACTTAATGGCTTCCTTGCTTAAAATGCAAAGCCACTAAGCAGCAGAAAAAAAATTTCTCTCTTGGCTTACTTTTAAAACCAAAAACCTTCCTCTCTGCTAAAGGCCCCTGAGCAGAGAAAAGAAAAATTATACTCCTACTTTGCTTCTGGATTCTTTATCTTTCCCAATCGCTGCCACTCATTTATCTACTTCTACGTCAGATTTGAACCTTTGCGTTCATAAACCGAGAAAGCTATATGAACCCTCTAAGCTTAATTACCGGTTTGATCTGATATCGCTTGCTCACCCAGACAGGAATTACAGTGCTGTTCTCACTCTGGTCTCCCCAAAACCTTCCGCCTGGGGAACCCCCAAGGACTTGCAGATGCCCCTGAGTTCTTACAACAAAGGGAAATTAACCACTTCCTTCCCCCTCTCTCTCCCCACCCAGAATTTTGCCTCTTGGGCTAACCTGAGAGTTACTGATGCAACCTCTATTACAATCCACAATACCAAGACGATGTCTCTCTCTTCCACAAAGAGGGGACAACCAAATACCCAGGAAAACAAGAAAAGAATCTCTCTCTCTTCCTCCCTTTCTTCTCCCTCCCACCAATTCCCGG
This sequence comes from Chelonoidis abingdonii, assembly GCF_003597395.2. Taxonomy (NCBI): domain Eukaryota; kingdom Metazoa; phylum Chordata; order Testudines; family Testudinidae; genus Chelonoidis; species Chelonoidis abingdonii. Next base: position 148,005,011 of record NC_133771.1, read on the forward strand.
ATGCTGCAAGATTCGCCCTCGTAGATTCTACCACAGGAATGTCCTTTCCCCTTCGTTCCTTAGCTACTCAGGAGAGAAAAAAAAATCTCAACAAGTCTTAAAAAGAAATACTTTATATAAAAAGAAGAAAAAAGACAAAATATTCTCTGTATACAAGGTTTGACAATAATAACAGGTTAATTGCTTAAAAGAAAAATGAATAAAACACCTATTCAAAAAGAGATACCATTTTAAACATTCCAGGCAACTACAACATGTAAATACAATAAAAAACAAAACACCAGGCCTATTGTTGTTCTACCTTTTACTCACAACTTGGAAACTGAAGATTGGGGAAGCTTGAGGATAGAGAAAATCCCCTTTTCATAGCTGAGAGCCAGACAAAAGACATAGACCCAACATTCCCTCTCTGAGTTTTGAAAAAAATCCAGTTTCCTGATTGGTCCTCTGGTCAGGTGTTTGGTTCCCTTTGTTAACCCTTTACAAGTGAAAGAAACATTAACCCTTAGCTATCTGTTTATGACAGGCTGAAGCTTTGAACAAGCTTCCCCAATTAGAGGGAGTGCGTATCCTAACCTTACACAGTGTGGCTCATGGTCTACCTCTACTGGCTAGACCACATACAGAGGTTTCTGAGTCTGCTACTGCATCTAAGGGTGATGCCCCGTGATGCATTGCTTCACATCCCAGTGATCCCTGTGCTTCCATCTGCATTTGGCATCATCTTTCAACAGTTTGTGTACTGCATGCTCTGCAGGAATGGATCCTGCACTGTTGACCAATATGCTGCTCGCACTCACTAACACATCACAAGTGGCAGTGGAGTTATTCCTTAAACTACAAGGGCAAGAGCACTTTGATATTGATCTTGCCACGCGTAGTAGCTACACCCCGAGATTGTTTGTGGCATTCATGGAGGCGCGGACCACAGTGGAACGCCGCTTTAGGGCTCGAGAAACAAGCACTGAGTGGTGGAATCGCATTGTGGTGCACACCTGGGATGATGAGCAGTGGCTGCAGAACTTTCGCATGAGGAATGCCACATTCATGGGACAGTGTGATGAGGTCACTCTGTTGTTAGAGAAGCACGTGGCGATTGTACTGTGGAAACTGGCTACTCCAGACTGCTACCAATCGGTCGCTAACCAGTTCGGAGTGGGAAAGTCAACCGTCGGACTTGTGTTGACAGAAGTGTACTGGACCATTAATCGCATCCTGGTACAAAAGACCGTGACTCTGGGCAACATGCATGACATTGTGGATGGCTTTGCACAAATGGACTTCCCTGAGTGCAGAGAGACGATAAATGGTACGTATATTCCAATGCTGGCACCAGAGTACACTAATCAGAAAGGGTATTTCTCAGGTGCTTCTGAATCACCGTGGGCGTTTCATGGACATTAATGCAGGTTGGTCCGGAAAGGTGCATGATGCATGCATCTTTTGGAACACTGGCCTGTTCAGGAAGCTGCAAGCAGAGACGTTCTTCCTGGACCAGCAGATCACCATAGGGGAAGTCAAAATGCCCATTATGATCCTGATCCTGAGAGACCCTGCCTACCCCCTTAATGCTGTGGCTTATGAAGCCATACACGGGGCACCCTGACAGCAGCAAGGAGCAGTTCAACAACAGGCTGAGCAAGTGCAGAATGACGGTTGAGTGTGCTTTTGGCTGTTTAAAGGCCTGCTGGCGCTGCCTATATGGGAAGCTGGACCTGGCTGATGACAATATTCCTATGCTTATAGCCACGTGCTGTCCGCTCCATAATATTTGTGAAGGGAAGGGTGAAAGCTTCCTCAGGACTGGAACACTGAGGCTCTGCGACGGGAGGTTGAATTTGAACAGCCAGAGACCAGGGCTATCAGAGGGGTGCAGCGCAGCGCCACAAAAATCAGTATGCCTTGAGGCAGTAATTTGAAGCTGAAAGCCACTAATATTTGTTGCTATGCTCGCGAGTGCATTACTTATAATGCTAGGAGGTGATTGTGATTGATGCGGACGATGCACGATGAAGGTTTAAGAAAATTTCCTGTTGCTTTGCAGGGCTCTGTTTGCTTTCAATTAATGGAATAAAGATTGCTTTCAAACCAAAACAATTATTTTATTAAAAAACAACCACCAGAGGAGAGAGACAACCAAAAAAAAAAATCAGCAATGAGGGGGATGGTAGAAGGGAGGATCCCAGGAGAAGATTGTTTCCTGGGACGGTGGAAGATTTGTATATGTCCAGGTATCATATCCAACCTTCTCCTTTGGAGTACAGTGCAGCAGGTACTGTACTTTAGCACGGCTAAACTGCAAAGGAGCGGGTGTTGAGTGCAGCGGGTACAGGGACTCCACAGAGCTGGATTGTGACAGGGCAGGAGTGGAATGCAGTGGGTACAGATTGGAGCCAGGAGGTTGATCAGAGTGTGCTGGTGGTGTCTGGGAGGCTGCATGGGAAAGAGTTTTGCAACACTGGCTGCAGGGGAGAGCAGGGGCAGAGCTGCTCGGTTTGCAATGCTAGTAGCACTGGGAGCGTGTCCACTTGGCGCTCCATAGCTTCGTTCTTGTGCACAGCATTCTCCTTTCCGTCCCTCTTCTCGCTGTCCTGCCACTCCTTCAGTTCTTGTTTTTCAGCCATGGAGCGCATCATGACATCATGCAGAAAGTCCTCCTCAGTTCTTCATGGCCACTTTCTAATTCTGCACAGCCGTTCAGCCAGCATTAACGAAGAGGGAGGCTGGGCTCCCAAGGTCATGTGCATGCAGTCAAAATGGAACATTTTACAGAACGAGTATTATTTGCAACACAGAGACCACTGATTCAATGATTTAAAACACAGCCACTATTCACATGCTTATCACTAACTGGCTGACCCCAGGCAAGCACACATGAGCCACAAGACCCCCAAAATGGTGAGTAACCACAGGGGAAATCAGTGTTCCAGGACCATGCTGTACACTGCGCACGTGCCTCTTGGGGAGAGCCAGCACTACGACAGGAGGCTTATAATCATTACTGTCCCCACATTTTCCACAGGCTGTGTTCATTAGGGAAGATATCTCGCTGCTGAAGTGAGCAGGGAATCAAGGGAGGGTCTTTTCCAAGACTGTGGCTTCTACCCTGGCCCTTATGCAACTTGCCTGTGTGCACCAGTGGTCCCCCCCATCTGTCCTCCCCGTGATGGCAGAGTGGTGTGGGAAAGTTACCCTTAATGGGGCAAGAAACAAAGCAGCTCTTCCAAAGAACCTGTGGCAGGAGATTGCCCAGTAACTCCATGAGAGTTTTTTAGAGATCTCTGAGGCAGATTCCCATGAAGCAAGGGAGTCAATCAACATCCTGTTCTGCCACTCAGACTAGACATGTGGTGGTACGCACATCATACAGACACAAGCCTGCGTTCTGCAACCCTCCTGCCCCCAACAACTCACTTCAGTGATTCCCAAAATCAAAACCACTTACCAGGAGCCTCCTCTCCTGTTTGCGCTTCGCTAAGCTTTGACAGCTGTGACTGGCTAGCCTCCTCCGGGGTAGAGAAGAGCTCCTGGCTGCATGCATGTCTGACCTCTGAGTTGTCCTCTGCCTCTGGGTCCCCCTCCACATCCTCATCCAAGGTTTCCTCCTCCTGCCTCGGTTCACTTTCAATTGGCACGCAAGCCACCGAAGTATCCACAGGGGCCTTTGGAGATGTGGTCACCACCGAGTATCGCATCCAGCTCTTTGTAGAACCAGCAGCTTGTGGGCACATCACCGGAGCGGCAGTTTGCCTCCCACGCCTTATAGAAGGCGTTCCACAGTTCCTTCACTTGGACCCTGCACTGCAGTGTGTCCCAGTCATGGCCCCTTTCTGTCATGCATCCTGAAATCTGTCTGTAGGTATAATAATTTCTACAGCTGGAGCATAGCTGGGACTGGACAGCTTCCTCTTCCCAAATGCTGATGAGGTCCAGCAGCTCAGCATTGCTCCAAGCGAAGGATCGCCTGGCGCGTGGAGCAGGCATGGCCACCTGGAAAGATGCACTAAGACCACTGCATGTATCACTGAACAGACAGGAAGGGGACTTTCACAATTCCAAAAGGAATTTAAGGGGTGGGGCTCATGATTGGAAGGGCCGGCTCTAACATTTTTGCCGCCCCAAGCGAAAACAAAGAGTGCCGCGCCCCCCGGGCGCCACATTGCCCCGCCCCCCCGAGCGTCACGTCACCCAAGTCCCCCGCCCCTCCCGAGCGTCGCGTCGCACCGCCCAAGTCCCCTGCCCCTCCCAAGCACTGCACTGTGCCACTCAAGTCCCCGCCCCCCGAGTGTCGCGTCACACCGCCCAAGTCCCCGCCCCCCGAGTGTCGCGTCACACCGCCCAAGTCCCCGCCCCCCAAGTGTCACACTGCCCAAGTCCCTGCCCTTTCTGAGCACTGCACTGCACCGCCCAAGTCCCCGCACCCCCAAGTGTCGCGTCGCACCACCCAAGTCCCCGCCCCCCCAAGCACTGTGCTGCTGAAGCCCGCCCCAGCCGAGCGCCGCCCAAGTCCCCGCCCCCTCAGCATGATGCCACGCCTCCCAAGCCCCGCCTCACCCCAGCACCGCCCGGCCAAACCAAAAAAAAAACAAAAACAAACCCCGAGTGCCGTCCCACCCCAAGGTGCTGCCCCAAGCACGTGCTTGGTAGGCTGGTGTCTGGAGCTGGCCCTGATGATTGGTCACCTGAGGGCAGGGCAGTAGAGTTCAAACTGATGACCAGAGAGGTGAGCACAAGCATTGTAGGACACCTCACAGAGGCCAATTGCAGCGCTGTAATCGACCAGGGTGTCTACACTGGCACTGCAGTGCTGTAGCCCTGACACAAAAAGCTCTACGCCTCTTGTCGGAGTGGTTTTCTACAGTGCTGCAACTGTGCAGTTTCTGCGCACTAAATGGCTTGGCAGTGTGTACACCTGGGGAGTTACAATGCAGAAAGCTGCTTTACTGTGCAGAAACTTGTCAATGTTGAAGAGGGGTAAGCTAATGGACCTACGCTTCAGATCAAGACATAGGAGCTGGATCTAGTAATGCTGAGAGTGTTAATGCACCCCCTGGCCAAAGTGGTTTCCATCATATACAGGGTTTACGGTTTGGTTTAATAGCTCTTAGCACCCCCACTGTACAAACTGTTCACCCTAGATCAAGCAGCAGAATTTAGTACTTCTACTTCTGGAAGCCCCACAAAATCAATCCCCACAAAATGGCCGAGTAGGGGCATTGTTACATTGGCATCAACCCAGCAAGCTAGATAAGCTGAACCAGAGACCTCACAAAAATCTGTCCTTCACATAAGCCTGCTGATTCAACAACACCTCTTGCCAACTGTCATGATTTTATCATGAATCTTGTGATATTTGGTAGTGTCCTCCTGGAGTCAGGTGATTACATGAGAATCTCAAAAACAATGAGGAATCCTTGTGGCACCTTAGAGACTAACACATTTATTTGGGCATACGCTTTTGTGGGCTATAACCCACTCCATAAGATGCATGGAGTGAAAAATACAGTAAGCAGTATATATATACAGCACATGAAAAGATGGGAGTTGCCTTACCAAGTGGGGGGTCAGTGCTAACGAGGCCTTTCAATAAAGGTGGAAGTGGCCTATTCTCAACAGTTGACAATCTCAGTTTTCATTAAAAACAAACAAGCAGATTTCTAGCCCTCACAGATGCAGAGAAATACTTGAAAAGGTGAACTCTAAAGGGTCAAAAACCAGAGGCAAATAAAAACAACCCCACATTTATTATTTTTTTAAAATCTCAGGATTTTTAAAATAATCCTGTGATTATAGGGGACATCACTCATGATCTTTGAGTACTTGGAGTTGGCAATGTTGAAATAAACTCAGGAGCCTGTACCTTGAAATATGCCCCAAAAACTTGAGACATTGAGTCAGTAACATCACAACAACATGTGCCGTGATTTCACCACAGCAAGGTACAGGTGATGAGCAAAATGATGTCAGAGAGTTGTCATGACAGATCTCACAATATACTGGACAAACTCTAAGGAATCAAGAAAAACCTTATTGAATTAAGGCACATCATATAAAAAACGCAATTGTGCATATGTTATTGCGGAATTGTACGTAACTTCTCTAGGAAACTGACTAATGCAGGTAGGATTAGGTACTTCAAAGGGCGTTTTGGGACAATATATGTGAAGTGGATTTCCAAGGCAATTCTTGGAATAAAGGGAATGCAAATGACCCACCTCACAACCCATCTTTTTAAAGCTGCGCCTTATGAAAAACTCATCATCTACTAAATTATCTGCACCTAGAAACTCCAAATTAAAGAACCCGAAGTGTATAAAGAATGGGCTAAACTTCCCAGGAGTGTGTTAGTTCTGAGCTGAGGCTCTTATGAATTTGTAACCACAGAAGAGACCTCTTTGCGGGGTTTTGAAGGACTGCTCCTGCCAGAAGCCATATTGAAGTTGGGGTGATCTCTGATGAATCTATGGGCATACTAAAAAGCTTTTTATTGTTTTTAATATATTTTCTCTGTAGTGCTTTTACCCTAAGAATAAATAAGCTTGCATAGAAAGAACTGTAAGAACATAAGATGGCCAGATCAATGGTCCATCTAGCCCAGTATACTGTCTTCTGACAGTGGCCAGTGCCAGGTGCTTCAGAGGGAATGAACAGAACAGGCGATCATCAAGTGATCAGTCCTCTCTTGTCCACTCCCAGCTTTTCGCAATCCCTGACCCTCTTGGCTAATAACCACTGATGGACCTGTCCTCCATGAACTTATCTAATTCTTTTTTCAACTCTGTTATATTTTTGGCCTTCACAACATCCCCTGGCAGTGAGTTCCACAGGTTGACAGTGCATCCTGGGAAGAAGTACTTCCTTTTATATGTTTTAAACCTCCTGCCTATTAATTTCATTGGGTGACCCCTGGTTCTTGTGTTACGTGAAGGAAGAAATAACATTTGCTTATTCACTTTCTCCACACCATTCACAATTTTATAGACCTCTACCGTACTCTCTCTTAAGTCATCTCTTTTCCAAACTAAAAAGTCCCAGTCTATCTTCATATGGAAGATATTCCATATCCCTAATCATTTTTGTTTGCCGTTCTCCATACATTTTCCAATTCCAATACATCTTTTTTGAGATGGGGTGACCAAAACTGCATGCAGTATTCCACGTGTCGGTGTACCATGGATTTATATAGCGGCATTATGATATTTCCTGTCCTGTCTATCCCTTTCTTAAGAGTTCCTAACATTGTGAGCTTTTTTGATTGTTGCTGCATACTGAACACATGTTTTCAGAGAATTATACATGAATCCAAAATCTTTCTTGAGTGACAACAGCTGATTTAATTCCAAGAATTTTGTATGTATAGTTGGGATGATGTTTCCCAATGTGCATTGCTTTGCATTTATCAACATAGAATTTCACCTGCCATTTTGTTGCCCAGTCACCCAGCTTTGTGAGATCCCTTTGTAACCCTTTGCAGTCTGCTTTGGGCTTAACTGTCTTGACTAATTTTGTATCATCTACAAATTTTGCCACCTCACCAGTTGTGGGGTAGTGCAACTTTTGGGCAGTCTCACTGTTATTAGTCTCTGAAGAGAAAGCAAGCAGGTCTGCTTAGGTAGTCTATCTTTTGCTTGGAATAACACAGCAAAGGCAGAGAACTTTCCAGCCTGGAAATGCCCCAGTCAGGAAAGTGAGAGAGAGAAAGAGGGGCAAGTCTCCACCCAAGAAAGGCAACACTATTTAGTAAGCCCGAAGCCCTAGAATGAGTGACCTTACTGAACCACTAAGGGGAAATACCGGTGCAGTTGCCCTGAACTATGATGGCGGTCTCTTGATATCAGCCCAGATCCCAGAGGTACTGAGACAATGACATCATAAAAGGCTGTATCTTGGCATCATCTCAGCAAGAAAGAGGTGCTGAGCCAGTGTAAAGTAAGGAGTGCAGCTCCTCCTCTGATAAAGGCCTGTCCCTCTCCCTTTCCTGGGCTGGGAGCTGGTGAAATGAGGATTCGTCAGTCAAGAAAATTTCAATGTAAAACACTTTATTTAATATTATTCTCTGTTAAGCCCTGTGTCAGTGACCTTATTTTATTAATTAGGATTAATATTTGTCCAGGACTTCGAAAATGTAGAGCAATATTAAATGCTAAGCATTATCTCAATACTATTCTAGTTATTTTTTAGCTAGTGATTGTGAATTTGCTCTTAAAAATGCACAGTGAAAGCACTGGCTGTGATGGAATATTATGTAACTAATCAAACAGTGTCATCATTTATGGTTTTCTCTTGACACGATAATATACGGCATTTTACTATGAGAAATCCAGGAAGGTAGTTGAGTCTATCAGAATCCAAACCTGCCTGGAAAAAGTTTTATATCACTAACTTTTCATTATTAAAGGCAAGGTTTTGAAATGTCTATTTTGTTCTTGCCAACAAAGTGACATTTAATCTCTTTTTAATTCTTTCTCCATCAGATAAATTTCTTGGCAAAAAAAGAATTTTTTTCATCTTTTGAATGTTAAAATTTCATTTACTTTTTGGCTTGTAAACAGTGCAGATCCATTATATCTAACTGTAACAGGTTATGAAATCTCTCTAGGATTAATTACACTTTTAATTAAATTAAAAGATTTCTCCTGATGTGACCTCCATATCAGTCCCAAATGCATGTTATCTCCCCTCAAACTTGTCTCATAGGACAGCAGTCTCCGTATTACAGAACTAGACAGCTCTGCTTTTCTTGTGCCTGCCAAGAGACTGTTTGGAATTTAATCGCTAGTGTTATTTATGAATTATAACAGCAGAAACAGTTTGTGTGATGAATATTCCATGATCTTTAATCTTTATTGGGGTGGTTATTATGGAAAAAATGATAAAGAAATACTGTATCATTTTTAAATGAACAAATAAGGCTTTGTTCTTCCTTTTTTACCTAAAAATATTGCATGTCCAGAGATGGCTCTTGTGTTTGAAGGCCAAAAAATGTAACAGAACTTTCTGAAAGACGAAATGTTCATGGGAGGTAAGAACAAATTTATCTAGATAAAAATAATTAGCAGTTACGCCAGTGGTCATGAAAACAAGAAACAAAACTACAGCAGCATTCTAATATTCAGCACTGCAAACAGAGAAAGTGGCAAGAAAAAAAAAGAAATGTTGTGCATTAATCTTCTACTCTGGTGTAGGCTGAATACAAAAAAATAAAGCTCCAAAACTAAATCTGACATAGTCTGATTAAAATGCAAAGCACATGGTGGAAAATGAAAGTTGTGAACAACATAATGGGGTCCTTCCATGAAAGCATGTTTGCTATATAATTCTAGATAATGTCACTTTCTCCTCTTTCTGAGCAGTCATAGCAGCAGCATTGGTTTTTCTTATGAATCTGTCATGAAACAATAGGGAACAGAAATCAAAGTGTTGCATACTGATGAAATGAAAGATAGATTCCTGCCAACAAGCATGTTTTCAGACCTCAGCACTGCTTTTCAAAGGGTGGGGGTGACTAAACTCCTTCATTTTCTTGAGCTTGGTCCACGCTCCTCTACTTCAGTTTTGGGCTAATATACTCTGCCTAATTTATTTTAAGAGAATGAACAACAGATAAGTATATGAAGGTGAGCAATGGCATCTGAAATGCAGGCATCCACCTTCCACTAATGACCAGAGCACATTCCAGTATCGCTCCAAAGAGGTTACAGAACAGGCTCAGTGATATAAATAATAATACTAGGACACTATTACTTTTCCATGGGGAAGTCCTGCTGGGAACATGAGGGGATAATGCCTGTTCCCCTGCTCTAACCACTGTGTGCTCCTTCCCCATATAGACAATCCAGTTCATAGACTGCCTTCCACCGGTTCCAGCACCATGGAGGCAGCTAATCCCACTTTCCATGCAAAAGAAGCAAAACCTGGATACTTAGGTCCTTTCCATATGCAGGTTAAGGAGTATGACAAGTATGGGAGCTGAGGGATTATAAATTCGTACATAGTGATGCCTCTTGTAATAGAAATGTTTTCACTGAGGTGGCATGGATGTCTGGATAATATGGATTCATTTATTATACATAAAGTCTCTTTGTAGATTCACTGGTCTGAATATCTCTTTAAAATGAAAATGCCCTTGATGGGAATGTCCATCAAGGAGAATAACTAATTTAAGAAAATCCCCGCTGTTCTGAGAACTGCACGATGCAACAGCCTGAACAAAATGAGAGCACTTCAGATGAATGAGGAAGCATGTCCTGAGTGCTGAGAAGATAGTGACTAGATTGAAAATTAGTTTAAAAAGGTGTCAATGGAATTGAAATTATCACAGAATAATAGTCTCAGTGATAATCAAAAAACAAGGCATTTGTGGGAAACTGATGAGATGAAGATGATCCATTTAATTCTTAAAAGCAAGAGACAATTAGAAACCTTCCAAATCTCACTCTTTTGGGAGGGTATTCCCTTATTTTGACAATTAATTTCAGGCCAGTTTTAAAAGCATCTCCCACTGGTGAGGAAAGATTTTACAATGTGTTCAGTGAACCTAATTTTAAAACTTACTCATAACTTTTTGCAGTCTTCCTCATTCAAACTGTCAAAGCTTGACAGCCCTGCACTGATCCTGTGACAGTGTTCCATTACACTAACTTTAATGCTGTTATACCAAATGATTGATGTTTTAATTTAATCTGATGAATACTGGTGCAATTGAGTGACAGTTGCTCTTTATGCCACTAATTACTGACTCCATTTTGATTGTATTAGGGCTATATCCCATCTACATGTTTCTGCTGCTACTTTTACCATTGTAGCAAGTAGGCACCAGCTGCACAAGTGAGAATCACACCGATGCTGCCTCAAGAGGCCAACATTTTCCTCCTTTCCCTCACTTTTCCTGCTCTACTGTGTGAGATCATTCCTTGCTGGTCATTCTGAAGTTCAGTTGCTGGGGAAGGCCTGCACTAAGAAGTGACTCTTGCATTGTGCCCTAAAGGTATCAGGATTCCGGGTCATCCTGATCTTTCATAGTAATGAGTTTTAAATCCTAGGACCTGCTGCTGAAAATACTCAGCCCCAAGGTATTCGTGTTGAGGACCATCAACCACTATGTATATATTTACCCACCTAATTCAGTGGGGCACAGGGAGAAAAAGACAATCACAGGGAAGGGTGATTCCAGCTTGCTACAGATTTTGAAATTAAGGACCAGTGGATCCCTAAGTGGACAGGGAACCAATGCAAAGTAGCAGTGTGATGATGGGCTTACTGCCCAACGCCACTGTATTCCTTGGTGGTCCCTACAAGTTTCCTGGCATCAGCTACACCTGGTATGGCAGCCAAAGTCTTTCAAAATCAAAATTACTTTAAATTCAAAACCTTGAAAACAGAAGTTCTTCCTCTCACTGTCCCCTCCAGGTGAAATGGCTTCCTGCTCCTCTTTTAAGTTCTCCTTCCCAGGCCATGGATCACCCCTTTCCCTCCCAGGGAGCTAAAGTTTTCCTGACAGAGCAGTCTCTCCCTCTACTCACACATGAGAATAGGTAGCCTTGGGTGCTGCTCTTCCCCAGGGATTTATTTTAATTGGTTGGGGAACTGATTCATTGGGAAAGGGGGCAGGGGGCTCTTAACTATAAGGCTCCTGACCCTGGACCTTACAAAGACAGTTGTCTCTTCTTACTGAGGCTCACTATTACCCCAGGACCACTTCCTCTCCCCCCCCTCCATGTCTGTCCCTGGTGTCCCCAAGGCTTTTTCTACAGTTGAGGCTACTTGAAACGTGGTAGCTTGGACCCGTTCCCTGTTCTCCCCACCCCATTACTCTTTCCTTAAGGGCCAGTATACCCGATTATAGCCTCTCTCTGTTTTGTCCCATCTAGTGATAACCCGCAGCATGTTGGACACGTTTCCGCTTCTACACAGCCTCGGGGATCAGTCTTGGATTACAGTAGCATAGCCTGGAAGTGACTATCATGAATCACTACAGTCAGGTCTTCCGCAAAGAGGGAGGGGGTGCAACTTTCGGCTAGCAGAAGACAGAAGTCACCATTTCTAACCACAGGGGCTATCTGGGTGCCCAGGAATAGCAATGAAACCAGCAGTAAACCAAGACTGCTCACTGCCTTGACAGAGGGCAGATGCCTTCAGGGGAAAGGGAAGGTGCAACTCCTAACAGTTACTCAAAACGCCTTGCCATCCCAATTAGCACCCCCTCCATCTTTTAAGGATTTAGTTTGACCCAGTTGCTTATATATAGGTTCCATCTTCCCACAGATGTTGGTATAGCAGGGAGATGGTATCAAACACACATTGAAGAGATTTAGAGCTGAGTGTCATCAGTACATTGATGACACAGTAAACTATGGGGGTCACACAGTCTCTCTCAGTTATTTTAAATGGATGTCTTATATAGTCTCCCTCCACAGGAAGAAAAAACAAACATGGGAGGAGAAAAACTATATGAGGAACTCTACAGGTGTTAAGTCACAGGGGGCCACCACATCCTCTAAATTCCACTCAACCTGAGAATCTGCAAGGAGATCCCACGGACCCTGGGAGCCTCCTCATGGTTTCCTGGCCAATCCATGACTGTACAACCTCTCTCTCTGACTTGGCTGCACAGGTCTTGCATGACCATTTGGTCTAATACAGATGCAGTTTAGTATAATGTTACAGACACATCATCATTAGTCTAAGCTTATCATGATGCACTGTTAAAAGATGGGAAAACCTAGGAACACATTTTAAAATAAAAAGCATAAAACCCAATTGTCAAGAAGGAATTTCAATACAAAATAGAGCTGTTGCTTTATCAGCAATAAAAGAGGAAGCACCTTTTTTCACTTTGTTGTAGTAGAGGCTATAGTAACTTAAATGTGACTCCATTATAAACAAAGGAGATCAAGCTTTTGTCTAGGTGACCTACTTTTTAAAGTAAATGAGGTATTAGTAAACAAACAAAAGAGAAGGCCAGAAGAAGTAAAGAAATGGAAAAAAAATTAAAACATCTGTATTCTACTTAAAGTGTATTAATATACCATAGCCTGCAACATAAACTTCAAGAATCTGATTTTTCTACACACTCTACTGGAAAATCTCTGTAAACAAAAAGTTTTTTTAAAAATTGATAAAGAATTGTTAAGGCAACAGAGATACTGATAACTACAGAGTTAAGTGGACAAATGTCTACAGAGCAGTTCACATATTTGTTCTCACATACAGGTAGAAATACAGTATGCCTGTTTCCAAAGCATGCAAGTCCTATTTTTAGGGCTACTATTACTATAAAACAAAAAAAAATTACGCAGTTCTGTCTCCTAAGATATCAGAGGTTGAAAAAACCAATTCTCACTTTTAATGTGCTCATGAAATTTCACCCAGAAGCAGCGTTCAACCATAACAAAGCCGAATTACTGAAGCTCTCATTACACTAAAGCTGGTGCAAAGTCACAACTGATATATGAGTCAGTCACTCTCAGCACTGATTTGCAGAGCTCTCTGAATGTCTCTCAGCAGTACTGTACCTTAAAAAGCATTTTTTCCCCTCATTGCCATTCATCACTATTCAAATTGTCAAGTTTTATTTACATCTCTTGTTAGGTTAAAATATTCATCAATATAATTAATTAAATTTTAGTTATCCTATTTTTCTCCCTCCCCATATTAAACAGAAAGTAAAAGAAGAATAGAAAAATAGCTGATGTAGTTTCACTAATCCCTCACCAAGTCATAACAAGACTTTAAAAAGATATTGCAGATATCTTTCTGAGTCATGCCAGTTCATATCTACTCAAAGAGCCTGTTCTGACCTCAATATTGCAACACACAATGGATTTCCAGCAGTTATTCAGCATATATTTTTAGCAGCAAGATAGCAACACACATACAAATTGCAGCGGCTTATGCCATTTTTCAGGCAATAATCATTAGGTGGGCAATTCATGAGAATAAAAAATGGCAAGCAGGAAAAATCTACACCAATCAACTCTTAAATACTCAGGTTAGAGCACACCTAATAAGGAAAACAAGCCATGTATGCTAATCTCTTATAGGACTTCACTGGGGACTTTGAAGGGAATTGAATATTCAGGGACAATAAGAGGGCATACAAAACATAAGAGTAATGTTGCTACAGAGCTGGTCACCACGATTTAGTGGAAGATCACCCCACACCATCTTCCAGAGGGATCTGGGTGGGTGGCAGGGTGATTCAAATGACAGGAGGAAAGGATTGCTAGGGACAGAATGGCTGGCAGGGCAGGCTAGGGAAGAATGGGATGCAAAATGGCAGGCAGCAGACAGCAATCTAGTGTGGCTGGCTGCTCTACATAGCAAGTGCAGATGAGGGGGGTAGGCAGGAGTGAACATCATTCCTCCAGGGGCCTCAAAGAAATTAAGAACTATGATGACAGACCCCAAAATTGGTAAGTTCCCCCTCCAATTCTGAACTACTACACAGAAGATGCATTCCTTGTGACCCAATATGGACAGGATGGGGGATGAGATCAATGCATACACCTCTACCCTGATATAACAGTGTCCTCGGGAGCCACAAACATCTTACTGCGTTACAGGTGAAACCGTGTTATATCGAACTTGCTTTGGTCCGCCGGAGTGCACAGCCCCGCCCGCCCCCAGAGCGCTGCTTTATAACGTTATATCCGAATTCATGTTATATCGGGTTGCATTATATCGGGGTAGAGGTGTATTTGACTAAATAAATCCAACAGACTTCCCCCACCATCACCACAGACACAGACATGGATGCTGCAGCAGCCACAAGCTATATAATCCCACAGCTTCTATCCCTCAAAACAAGTTACAATATTCCAAAAACTCTCTTTTTCCTTCCAATATTAATATTTTTACAGGGACGAGGGGGAGGAAGTATTCAATGCAAAGACCAACGGAAAAAGACAACATACTTCTAATATCTATGAAATATTGTAATATGACAGACAATAGCAATAAAATATACACTCTGTTTTCAAAATAACATGAATTTGAGCATGAGAACACTTATGAAAACTTTACCTAAAAACATACAGCATCTTCTGAAAATTGTTGCCCTCTTTTGTAAACACATAAGCACAACTATGTTACCAATAAAATAATTTCTTTCAAAACTACAGCAAGTAAATTCAGACATACAACAAATCAGTTGGTAAAAATTCCTTTTTGACAGAGATCACATCACTTGTATTCTGTCTAAAGTCAGTTGTAAAGAGGTATGGTCCTCATGGAAAGTAATGGAGATGTCTATTCAGCACGTTTACCAAACCTGTGTGTGGTTGCACTGGGTTTTTAATGGGTAATCAAGTTTAACAGGCCATATCAAAAGGCCTGAAGTGTGCAGCTGAGCAATTGTTGGAAGACAACTAAGCAAGGAAAAGCTGGTGTTATTCTTTTCATTGGCACATACAGCATCCTGATAAAAGAAAAGAATCAACTTATGTCAATGAGTGTTCCTGCCAAACTTCAAAGTTCATTGGAGGGGTCCTACAACAACAAAAATCCTAGACAACTAGGCAAAATATATTGTCACTTCTCCAGTATATTATTGTTTATAATCCTCCTCACGACGAACTTCGGAGACAAAGATTTTTTTTTCCCTTTAGAGTCAAATATCCTTAAGCTTTGGCAAAATTATGTAACATTTCATGGGTAAAAGAGGATAGGGATGGAAGATAGATTTCTACCTGCAGCCAATACTGTACACCTATTGTGCAACAACAACAAAAAAAAAACACAACAAAGCTAACTTGAAAGACTATCTGTATAATTATTGCTTCCTTACATTTTAGTTTGAACTAATCTTAATTTTATCATCAAATATAAATCTCTCTTTCTATTTGTAAAGTATCTATGATTCAAAGTCTCTCCTACACAAGTATTACATAGGACTGACCTTTTTCTCTCACAAACAATGAGCTCAACCATATCAGACCCATCTTACACAGCCCCACTGGTCCCCCGTTCATTCAGAGTCCTCTTCAAAATTCCACTCCTTTTTTCAAACTTTCCTTGGACTTTTTCCCACACAAACACACAGATTTTCTGACTCTGTTTCCCTTCCCATTGCACTGTTGAGTAAGTGTCAGCCTCCTCCCTCCAACTGTTCATAAATGTGGCTTAGAATCTGGTTTGTATGAAAGCTGCTATACATTTTGAGGACCTGATCCTCAGCTCCTTAGGCAGGCAGAAGTCCAGGTGCAATCAATGGGAGTGTTGCCTAAGAAAGGAGTTTCAAATCGTGCCCTGAAGTTGTATTGTACTCTATGATGCTGTACTTCTGCTGAACAATTTTATTAACACATTCAGTGCCCATTTATTAAGCTAAAGGGAACAGTAATTTTAGTATCTTTAAACTTATTCAAATCCTTCCTAAAAATTAACTTCCCACAACACAAACAAATAATCCAGACTCAAAATATGCACTAACCTAGCATGATTTATCTTATACTAGAGCCATTATTCTATCTCATTTCTCACACACATCCCTTTTTTATTACCTCCATTTAGCTTCAACGCAGGCGTTTAGTCTCCACTGACTTGCATCTTATATAGCCACCTGTGCAGACTGGGTACGAAACACTGCCATTTTGATTTGGTAACATTCTACTTCTGCTTTCTACAGGTGTCAATGACACTGTAATACGGACAGCAGTGAAATATGAGGCCCTCAGATTGTAAACTTTTTGGTGCATGGACCTGTTTATTAGATTAAGCTCCTAACACACTTTGGGGAACTGTAAAATCAGTAATGAAAGCAAAACCACCAACAATGTGAACAAAAGCCTCTTTCCACACACGTGTTTTAATTTCTTTTAATTTCCTTTAAGTATTAATAAAAGGTTCATTAGGCAGCCTGACAGGGTCCCTTTTTTCATTTAATTAAATCTTGAGCCTCTGTAATTGAAGTAAAAAACAGTCATTGGATGAGGAGAATTCTTTGAGTAAAAAAGTTTTGAGATTCAAAAAATCCTTTAGAGCTTTGTCTAACACTTCTCTAAATAAGTAACTCCCTAAAAAAGAAAAGGCCAAAAGTTTCTGTCTGGGTGGCTAAACAATTTGAACGAGACCAAAGGATTCTCCAAGCTACAGGGTGGAATCTAAGTTTTTTCAGAGAAGTAGACGAGATAGTGCTTAATTTTATTAGCAGAATATTTGTTTTAAGATATTTGAGAGAGAATAGTTGAGTTTTGTTTATTTTTGGGAGAAAACAGCATTTCTTAAAGCTCTTCTGACAACACTGTGATAATAAAAGACAGAGGTGCTTCTAAGACAAGGGTGGAGATTTCAAATTCTGTCCTATTGTTTTATTTTTGTAGCATTTCTTTTAAAAGTATTAGAATTTCACAAGGGTTGGAAACTGCCATTAAGTTTAATAAAGGTGGAATGAATCTGAATTGAAAACTAAAGTCAACAGCTTCCCTCTCCCTCTTAAATTTTTCCACTGGAAAAGTGAGAACGTGGCATAAGCATAAAGTCTAGGGGCAACATTTTCAAAAATGACTAAATGACTTAAGATATTAAATTTCATTTTCAAAAGTGACATTGGCATTTAGGGGCCTACGTCTCACTGAAAGTCAATGGGATTTAGGCTCATAAATCACTTTTAAAAATTTACCTTATCGCTAAATCTACCACTGTGCAAAGCATACGGAGCATTGCCGAATGTGGAACAAGAGCCCTTCTCTCTCAATGTTTTACTTTCCCCTCCCTTCTTCCAGTAAAAAGAGTTGAGACACAGTAAGGGGTGCAAGTGCACCAAAAACCATGAACCTTAAAAAAATTCCAAAATGAAAATTGTTTAGAAATTATTGGTCAAAATACTGAAAATTTTCTATTAAAATGATTTTTTTTCCACAAAAAGTTTTGTTTTCGTCAAAAAGTCATTTTTTTGTTGGAAAAAAAACCCCCAAAACATGTTGACCAGCTTTTCCTGTAAGTATTGTTATAATGGCTTCATCTCCTGGAAGCAATGCAACCATCTCAAATATAACGCAGAAAAAATCTATATATCATACCATATCTCTGTATCTCCATTGGTAGACAGACAGACACTGGTATGTAATGCGTAAACACACACACACACACGCACACACACAAACCCCTGCCTGCCATTGTTTCTGCAAGAGAGCATATGAGCGCAAAGATGATATGTAAGGTATCAAGCTAGTCCTGTTTTTGACCGATACACACTCAACATTATTTCCACATTTGGTTTACCACTCCTCTCAACACTTTTGTGACTATTTCTTTTCTCTTTCAGAAAAAAAAAAAAGACTATTAAACTATGACTCAAAAATGCATAATTTAACAGAATCTCAGACTTAACCCACCACACTGCCAGTAAAGTACACCAGTGCTACCTCAAACATAACACCAGAGGCCCAATTTGAGTAGCATGAATGCAGCAACATGAAACAAATTTATCTCCTTGGATGCTTAACAATCAGAATGCCTCAGATACAAAATGTATTAACAGAGAAATATTATTAGCTCTATATGTATTCTGAATTTTTATTTTAAATCTACTGAATAAAAAGCATATGCTAGCAGCATGCAGATTAAATGTTGGTGTGACAGTAAATCAATCTTTCAGTGCTTTGGGATTTTACGGTCATCGGAGGAAAAAAGAGTGGCCTCAAAAAGGAACACGCAATTGTGACGCCATTGCTAGACTTCAACAAACACTCACATGGAGGCATACACTGTTAAATTAATTCCCGGGGATCAAAGGTGTTTTATTCCTATACCAAGTTAATTGAACACTGTCAATTCAGTTCTGATCATAATTAAACATTAGATCTTTACCCAAAAATAATATGCATTTGATAGCTGACTGGCACTTTTTGTAATATCTGCTTCCAATTAAACCTCTCGGGATTTCCCCATTGTACTGGATGCATTAGAAGTCTAATAGGAAATTGTATTTTTCAAGTATCAGAGGGGTAGCCGTGTTAGTCTGGATCTGTAAAAGCAGCAGAGAATCCTGTGGCACCTTATAGACTAACAGACGTTTTGGAGCATGAGCTTTCATGGGTGAATACCCACTTTGTTGGATGCATGTCATCTGACGAAGTGCGTATTCACCCACGAAAGCTCATGCTCCAAAACGTCTGTTAGTCTATAAAGTGCCACAGGATTCTCTGCTGTATTTTTCAAAAGGCTTATACTTTGTGATTTAGAAAGAAATCAGGTTTCAAGCAGAGAACATACTTTGATGTCTCTACTATATTCAAAGTCATTGATCATGTTTACTTGAAACATGATATCCATACAGCATGTCCATAATTTACAACAGGCAAGAAATTTCTAAGAATAGTTATTCATGAACCACAGGAAATAAAGCCAACATAGATAGCTCAAAGTGGCACAGTTTGTTGATTTGGTTTGTTTGTTTGCTCACAGACAGCATACTAACAAAAACAAAAAGATTTTTCATTTATCCCCCAAGACCTGATTTCAATCATCTGTATTTTCCCTTATAAATCTATCTGCTCTTGTGTTATATATTCCAGAGCACAATGCATACCCCTGGGTACCCAAGGTTTGGATTAATAACAACAACGACTCATCTAATGTACACTCAAGAGTGTGAGCCACCAAAACATCTTGGTGGAAGTCACAGAGAATGGGTTGGAAGTAGGGATCACAGCATGGTCAGCAAGGTCCTAAGGGAGAGTCAACTGGAAATAGCGGCAGCAAGTGCAACCGAAGGGAGGGCTGAAGGAACAGCTAGAGGAAAGAGGGGTCAGCGTGGCACCTTCTCCATCTCTTCCTCTCTCTTTAGGGAGTAGATGGGAGAGGTGGAAGGGCAGGAGGCAAATGAAAGCAGACAAAGGAATTTTTACAACCAATATTTTCAGACCTTTCAGTTAGACATGAGTCTGGTTTGAGGGCAGAATGTGCAACGCTTTTAGCTGGTTCTTATTTTATCCAAAGTGGTTCCCTCATCTTGGGCACAAATTCTGTTCTGAATAGAATAGCTTATGATATTACTGTTATTTACTGAGCAGCAACAAATAAAAATTTTTAAAAAATGTCTATTTTGTTTGGTCCCCAATAGGAGCTGGCTCACCAAGAGCCCTCACTTCACCCCTGGTGAATCTTGTAAAGTGTGCAGTGAATGAGGCAAAAGCTCTCTTAGGAGACATGCCTCATTCCCTGCATATCTTCAAAGTGTATAGGGACTGATGCGAGGGCTTTCCAAGGCTCTGCTCTTGCCACTGTCTGTGTATCTTGAAGAACAGAAGCGTGTGACAGCTTGAAGTGCTCTGGTAAGCGGTTTCTTCCTAAGGAGCTGGTAAAGCATATGGGATAGGGCATCCCAGTGGTGTGTAGCTTATTTTCTTTCATTTTTAAAACTAAAAAAATTCCACCCAAAGAACTAAGTTAGAGAAACATTAAGGATGCATGGTTAAGCACTCAAACATCAGGAAACACCGAGTTAAGATTCTTATGCAACTTTAATTCTGCCCGCTTGTGCATATGCACTGCAACCGTCTTTAATTACATGACCATATACTGTTTCTCAAATATAACACATTATACCATTTTCCCTACATACATCCTTGTAAAATGCCCTTACATCAATCACTGTGCATCTTGTATATAAATGACTTTCATGAATTCTGTTTGCCTGGTACTGTATGTACTAGAGGTACAGGATGCTGCACTTACTCGTGTAACATTACTCATGAAATGTTATTAAAAAGTATATATTCATCAAATAGTATTTGATATCTGAAACCACTAAATATTATTGAATACTACTAGTATTCAGGCACAGGGTGGAGTGGGCAGAGGTTTTGCTGAAAGTGCTTAACCATGCTATACTTAATGGGAGAGCTACGGACAATCACTTTTTGAAAAGACTTTTGTTAGTATTGACTGGTATGATCTACAATCATCTGGAATCCCCCTCTACCACACCTCCCCATAATGCTTTCAAAACAGGAATTGGGCTATTTTCCCTGTTTAGAGAGTTGTGGAATATTTGAACTATTGAAGGTATTAGAAACTTCTGAAAAAAGTTTTAAAGAATTCACTTCTAAAGCAATCCCAATTCTGGAAATTTACCATGTAGAAGATCTCTTACAGAACTTTGAACTTCATCTACTCCTTCAACCTGCATATTTTGTTCAGTAATCTGGAAGATTTTCAAATTCTCAAATACTATTTGTATTATAGAGTTCCTGAAGGTAAATACATTCTTTATAGAATTTAAAACGTGTCAGTTATTCCTTGGATTTTTTAAACCAGTTATTGTATTCTCTTCTGTTACAATTGTGGGTTCTACATCTGGGGCATTAGTGGAATGGCATATTTTTAAAAAACATACAGGTTTCATTTTCACATGCCACTTTTTTCACAGGAACTCTGCCTAATTTAGTATACAGCGTGCATGCACAAGGGGGCAAAATTAAGGATGTGAGGACAACCATAAATCTGACATTTCCCAACTATATGGTGCTTGACTTTGCAATTTATATAGCATTCTTTCAACTTGGTTTTTTGAATGTAATTGTATTTATATTTGTAGAACAAACATTAACATGGAGATGGACTCCTTTTATAAAGAAACAGTACCTATAAAATATCATTTCGATTCCTAAAGCTAGCACACAAACAACAAAGAATCTCACATGAGGGGGAAAAAGAATGCCTCAGTTCACTGACGTTACCCAAAATAAATGCAAAAGGATTAAACAAATCGCAGGAATTAAGAAAATTATTGCAAGGAACAGCATGAAGACAGGCAGCCTGTATTTTGCTAAGCAGCAATTTTGGTATAAATAAAAGCAACAGTCAAGGGCATATATCTTTTAGGAGAAAGGAAGTAAATTTTTGGCCAAAATATAACCTGAAACATATGGAGCTGAGACAAAGAGTGATGAAAAAGATTAATTTTCCTTGTGCCGGGGTTCACAGTTGAGGAAATGTGACCTTTAAGAGGAGAGAGAAATCTACAGATGCGTTAATACTTTACATGTCCAAGAAGTAAAGTGACGTGATCTATACACCTCTACCCCAATATAAAGCAACCCGATATAACACAAATTTCGATATAACGCAGTAAAGCAGTGCTCTGGGGAGGCGGGGCTGCGCACTCCGGTGGATCAAAGCAAGTTCTATATAACGCGATTTCACCTATAACGCGGTAAGATTTTTTGGCTCCCGAAGACAGTGTTATATTGAGATAGAGGTGTATTTAATTTAGATTGCTTAATGAAATATCCCATTGTTGTTTCATAGAAAAAGGTTCATGTTGTGACGTTTTCAAACAAGTGGCAATAGCCGACCCTCCGCCTTTCTTCTCACTCACCACAAATTTAGTGGATGAAAAGATAAATGTAACAAAGTAGAATGTACCTGGAATCAATCTTTTAAAAAAATGTGTCTTGAACATCTTGTATATCCCTCTCTGAGGGGTCTGCAGAACATAAGACAAAAAATTAATGTTTTAATCAAGAACTTGAGTAAAAGAACAAATGGAACCAATTCAGATCCATATATAGGAACTATCTTAAAGGAAATGTTAAGTCAAGTATAGCACCGAGAATGGATTATTGTTGACATGTCTACAGTCCCTAGAAGAGGGTGAATAGATTTGCTCTTGAGGGACCCTGCTCCTTTCTTTGTGAAAAGTCCCAGAGTGTAATTGTGGGTAATTCTTCATCTTCCCTGGAGGACTCCTTCAGATAGCATACTGCCTGGTCATGATACTCCTTCTGTTCAACAAGCATGGGAGACTAGTAGGAGGGTTTGAAAGGAGACACGGGCAGCTGTGTCTTCAGTATGCTGATGTCACCCAGCTCTTCCCTTCCAATCCATCAGACTGCTATGCAGGAAGGTAGATGAGATGATAATTAAAATCTATGTATCAGACCTGGTTGGTTCATTAAAACTGGTGACTCAGTATACGGATGTGATTGGACGTTGGACAAGATCCATCTGGCTCAGGATTGATTCAGACATAACAGGCAATGCTGGTAAATAAAAGGAAGCAACCAGAACAGTTGGTGATGATTATATCAGCAGTGCTGGTTATCGGTAAATCCATGATTCGTTACACAATGTAACAGGACGTTACAAGTGTTGGCATCTCTCTCTGAGGCAGAGGAATCTAGACGCAAGACAGACAGGCCCTGTGGGAAAAAACCCTTGCAAAAGCCAACATCAGGAGAAAGCTGAGGGTTTCAGTAGCATTCTTGGTATTTAGCCATTGGAACAGATTACCATGTGCTATGGTAAATTCTCCATCACTTGGAGTGTTTGAATCATGACTGGAAGTTTTGGTAAAAGTTTTATTAGAGCTGGGGTGCTCTTATGTGCTTAGCAAGCACCTTTTTCTGATCAGCACCTGAGGAGAAGAGTAAAACTTCTTTTATTACAGATATGAGCCTCAGAAAAGTTATCCATGCCTTTGTCACATCAGGACTAGACAACTGTAACATACTCCAACCACAGCTACAACTATAGACCAGGTGGAATTTGAAGTTAAGCAGGCAGCAGTATTCTGTGCAATTAAGTATTGCTGCACACTGACAGCACAAAAAACCTATCATCTGTATGATATTTCTAGCTGTGTATTACTTTTCAGATGGTGTTTAAGGCGTTCATTTTAACTTTTAAAACCTTAAATGGCTGAAGAAATAGCTACTTAAGAGATGGCATCCCAGCTAGGAGTCTGCTGGTTTAACGCCAGGGTACCACTAGCAAGATGTTTTCTATCACGAGTCCTTGATTCTGGAACACACTCCTTCCCTTGACCCAGCAGAGGTCAGACACTCTAACCTTCAGGCACACTGTGAAGCAGGGATCTCAAACTCTATTTACCTTAGGGCTAGTGCCAGTCCTCAAATCCTCCCAGTGGGACAATAATGTCACTGAAGATGGTGTTCAGAAAAGAAAATGTTTATACTGTATTTTTTCATTTGCAATTTCTTAGAAATAATAAAACTGTCGTACAACTTGACACAATTCTTCGCCTGCCAGAGAGTTTTTAGTGTTTGCCAGACACCTGGCAACACTTCAGTTCTATCAGTTTGTTGATGTTTGGCCTCAGTGACAGAGCAGTGGAAACTTTCAGGAGTGCATCAGATAGTTGTGTTTCGTATTTTGATTTGTTTATATTCCTTGTGGAAAAAAGTGACACTGCCTCCATGGCTGACTGCCTGGCAACTAATGATGCTGCCTCCATGGCCTACTCTGCCCGGTGCCTAGTGATGGTATCTCTGTCCCTTTCCCCCAGCTAATGGGAGCTGCAGAGGCACGGCTCCTGCAGCAGACATTGCTGACAGTGCCTCTGCATGCGTCTCTCCTCTGCGGGCCGCAGTGGGGAAGTTCTCAAGCTGCAGATGGCCCGCAGGCCAGGACTTTGAGACCACTGCTGTAAAGTTAGGCATTGATCCTGTCAACAACTGTGCCCACTCAGAGTTCTGCCTGCAGAGCCAGCTGCAACTGTGCATTTGGCAATTGGGGCCTTAATCTTTTGTCTAGACTGGTCCAGATGGACCATTGGTCTGACCCAGCATTGCCATTCTTACATTCCTATGTCACAAGTTTTTGGACCTGGGGTGGGGTGAAAGACAAAGTGGTCAGATTGGGATTAGTATGGTTTATTATTATTATGGGGAACATATTAATTAATTAATTAATTAATTAACTATTACTGCGGTAATGTGCAAGCCCTTCATTGTATTTTGTGGATTTTTCTTAGGGTATTTTTTTTTAAAGAGCACTTAGAGCTTTCCCTTGCTGGATACTTAAAGAAATATTCTTAAAACATGTACAATCCTAGTGGGAGATCCCTTCTTGAAACCAAAGAAATGACTGTTTAAATTATCTGCATATTACATTTTCTGTTCCACCAAAATGACTCTACAAACATAGATTCATGATAATATAGGAAACGCCCAGAAAATTTGACTATCAGGAAAAATATCGAAAGATGATTTGTGTTATCCTGCTGTGGCAGACTCAGGACAATTAGCTACCAAGAGAGGGGTAGTAATTGGTCCCAGAAGGCTCAGACCTGGAGGAATAAGGTTCAGCTGGGACAGGGGTTATCAGGGAACTAATTAGGTTCAGCTGGCCCCAATTGCTGGAGATCTTTTTAACTCCTCCCTGGCAGGGAAGCAAGGAGGGGGAGGAAGAAAGGGAGAAGCAGAGTAGCTGCCAGCAAGTAGGGGCAGCTGAACTCTGAGACTCTTCCTGCGAGGCAGATTGCATTCTCCCCAGAAGGAGAGGAAACTAGGGCAAGGGGCTGGCTGAGAAGGGATCAGCCAGACCCTGCGAGATTGGGAAGGTTTTTTTTCTTTTACTTTGCCCAAGCCTGTGTCTCCGAGGCTAAGAGGACTGAGCTAACAAAAGGAGAGGCAGGTACTTTGCCACACGTTGGTGTCCTAGAAGTGGGATGGTCTAGTGAGTGAGGCTTCTGTGGCAAGCCATCACTGGGCAAGGTAAAAACCACAAAAAAAAAATAAATTTTTGTTTTTTGAAAAATGGAGGATGTTTTGAAGGCATTGTTGCAGGCCACTGCGGCCCAACAAGAGGCTACCAGAGTGCAGGTGGCTGCCCAGCGGGAGTCCGTACGGGTGCAACAGGAGACCAACCAGCTGCTGATGAGCCAGGCAGCCCAAGATCGAGCAACCCTGACCGAGGTAGTAAACCAGTTGAAGGCCCTGACCACGATGACGCACGGGGCCCAGGGGAGTCGGTCACTGCGGGCGAGCAACTACTTGCAGAAGATGACAACGGATGATGATATAGAGGCATATCTTCTTGCGTTCGAAAGGACGGCACTGCAAGAGGCCTGGCCCCAAGACCAGTGGGCCGGTCTGCTGGCTCCATTCCTATGTGGGGAGGCCCAGAAAGCCTACTTCGACATGACTGCAGAAGCAGCTATGGATTACTCTCGGCTGAAGGCGGAAATTCTGGCGAGGGCAGGCGTGACGCCAGCCATAAAGGCCCAGTGCTTCCACGAGTGGAGGTACCGGGAGGACAAACCACCGAGGTCCCAGCTATTTGATTTGATACACCTTGCTCGGAAGTGGCTCCGCCCCGAGGCCCATGGGCCGGAGAAGGTAGCAGAGATCCTGCTATTGGACAGGTACATGAGAGGGCTGCCGCCGGACATACGGGGGTGGGTCCGCCAAAATGACCCCTCCTCTTATGACGATCTAGTTGCTCTCGTGGAGAGGCACTTAGCAGCCCAAGAACTTTCTCAGACCACTGGGGAAGGAAGGCACCAGTATCGGAGGCCAGCCTCTACGCCGAGGCCCCGGTTTGCCCTATCTCCAGGCCAGAAAATAGAGGGGAGGCAGGAGGCGGAAGAGCCGCCAGCAGTCCCGGAGAGACTGGAGGACTGGGGAAGAAAGGCTCAGGGAATACATCCCAGCAGCCCGAAAAAATAGGGGGCTGCCCAGGGTGGGGTACCGATGTTATGCCTGTGGTGAATTAGGGCATATTGCTGCCCAGTGCCCTAATCTTGGAGAGCCTATGCAGTGTGAACTGGGAGATATCGGGGGACCATGCAAGCTAATAAGTCTAGTTGGGGTTGGGATGGTCCCTCATAGATACACGAGGGCCATTAAGCTGAACGGTGTAGAGACCACAGCATTAATAGACTCGGGCAGTGCAGTTACACTGGTCTCAGGGAAGCTGGTCAGGCCGGGCCAACTATCCCAGGCCAAACGCTCGGGAATATCCTGTGTACATGGGGATATCAGCTACTACCCAACAGTCCCCGTACGCATCGAAGTTCTCGGAAACCCCACCAAGGTGATAGTGGGAGTCGTTCCGAAACTCCCTTACCCTGTCCTTATCGGACGAGACTTCCCAGGGTTTGATGGCCTACTCCCCGGAAACAAGGGAGAAGGAAGGGAGGACCCTGGGATCCAAAGGGTGGCCCAGATAGGGGACCCTCTCCACGCTTTCCACGAGTTTAGCCAGGATGTGTTCTCCCCACCGGGGAAGTCCAGGAAGACTCGGAGGGAACGGAGGGCCGATAAAAGGAGGGGGACGAGGATCCTGACCGTACCTGACACCTACACTGGCAGGGAAAGAAGGGACTCGGCTGACAGCGGGACTAGGTCAGCCAACTCCAACCCAATTGTTGGACCGGGTCCCCCGGGGCTGTCCCTGAGGGGGAGACGGAGGTGGACCCCCCCGAAATGGGACAAATAGGGACCGCACGTGGGGAATTTTGGTCAGGATCAGGCCAATGATCCCATATACCACAACATTTTTTAAGGAAGTAGTCGAGGTGAATGGGGTCCCAGTGGAGGGAGAGCTAAGGGCCCGGACCATATTACATGATTAAAAAAGATCTGCTGTATAGAGTAGTCCGCGTCCAAGAGCAAGTCATCGAACAACTCTTGGTCCCCCGGAAGCATCAAAGAGCGGTAATGGATCTGGCCCACAGTCATCTGTTTGGGGCCATCTAGGGATGGATAAGACCCTCGATCGGATTCTACAGAGGTTTTTTTTTTGGCTGGTATTTATGCAGCCGTCCGGCGATATTGTTCCTCCTGTCCGGAGTGCCAATTACATGGGCCCCGACCATACTTAAGGGCCCCTCTGGTACCTCTACCCAATTATTGAGGTTCCGTTCGAGCGAATAGCTATGGACATAGTGGGGCCATTGGAAAAGTCAGCCCGGGGCCATCAGTACATCCTGGTAGTACTAGATTATGCCACCCGATACCCCGAGGCCATCCCCCTAACGAAATACCATGTCCAAGTCCATAGCCAAAGAATTAGTCCAGATATTCTCCAGAGTAGGGATACCTAAGGAGATCCTGACGGACCAAGGGACCCCCTTTGTTTCTAAGCTGATGAAGGACTTGTGTAACATGCTCCACATACGGACCCTCAGAACGTCGGTCTACCACCCCCAGACCGATGGCCTCGTTGAACGCTTTAATAGGACGTTGAAGAACATGTTACGGAGGTGATCAGCTGCGATGGAAAAGACTGGGATGCCCTGCTACCTTATGTGCTGTTTGCCGTCCGGGAAGTTCCTCAGGCTTCCACTGGATTCTCCCCCTTCGAGCTGTTATATGGTCGGCACCCCAGGGGCATACTGGACCTGGCTAAAGAAGACTGGGAAGAGCAGCCGAACCCGGGGAGAAACATTGTGGAACATGTGCTACAAATGAGAGACCGAATCGCCAGAGTCACCCCCCTTGTGCGCGAACACATGGAGAAGGCCCAAGGGGCGCAACGGACGTACTACAATCGTCAAGCAAAGTCCCGAAGTTCCAGGTGGGGACCGGGTGATGGTGCTCATACCCACGGCGGAGAGCAAGCTCCTGGCCAGATGGCAGGGACCCTATGAGGTAATCGAAGCGGTAGGAGAAGTTGACTATAAGGTCCGGCAGCCAGGTCGCCGAAGCTGGAGCAGATCTACCATATAAATCTGCTGAAACCCTGGCAGGATAGAGAAACCTGGTAGCTGCGCTGGGGGCGCCACCCCTAAAGGCGATCAGCCCAACCTGGTGGGAATATCCCCGGAGCTGACCCCGGAACAACGATCCGAGGCGATCAGCCTGGTCAAACGCAACCAAGATGTGTTCTCGGAGAAGCCAGGCAGGACTACGGAGGTTCACCATCACATCTTCACAGAGCCCGGAGTGAAGGTGCACGTCAAGCCATACCGGATCCCGGAGGCCAAGAGAGAAGAAATTCGGAAAGAGGTCAGGAAGATGCTGGCCCTAGGAGTCATTGAAGAGTCTCATAGTCAATGGTCCAGTCCCGTGGTTTTAGTGCCTAAGCCAGACGGCAGTATGAGGTTCTGCAATGACTTCCGCAAGCTAAACGAGGTGTCCCGATTTGACGCCTACCCTTTACCCAGGATCGATGAGCTGATTGACAGACTGGGAAAGGCCCGTTTTATGTCTACCCTTGATCTTACTAAGGGCTATTGGCAGATCCCCTGGCTAAGGCCGACAAGGAGAAGACGGCCTTTGCAACCCCGGAAGGACTATATCAGTACACTGTTCTTCCCTTTGGATTGCATGGGGCCCCCGCTACCTTCCAGCGGCTAATGGACAAACTGTTACGGTCCCATAGGGAGTACGCTGCTGCCTATCTTGATGACGTCATCATATATAGCCCCGACTGGGAGACGCACCTCGGAAAGGTAGAGGCAGTCCTAGATACCCTGAGAAAGGCAGGACTGACCGCAAATCCCTCAAGTGTTCGATCGGGTTAGCTGAGGCCAAATACCTTGGGTATATAGTGGGGAGGGGCGTGGTGAGGCCCCAACTCAACAAACTAGACGCCATACAGAAGTGGCCCCCCCACTCCGGAAAAAACAGGTCCGAGCATTCCTGGGACTCGTGGGGTACTATAGGCGGTTCATTCCCCACTTCGCCACCAGGGCATGCCCATTAACGGACCTGACCAGGGCTCGGGGCCCAGACATAGTAAAATGGTCTGCTGCGGCCGAAGCCGCTTTTGCAGATCTGCGAACGGCCCTCTGCACGGACCCCGTACTAGTAGCCCCAGACTGGGGGCAGGAGTTTATCCTACAGACGGATGCCTCTGAAGTAGGGCTGGGGGCGTGCTTTCCCAAATGGTCGGAGATGACGAACACCCCGGTCCTCTTCCTCAGTAGAAAGCTCCTGCCTAGGGAACGGAAGTACGCCATCGTGGAAAAGGAATGCCTGGCAGTAAAATGGGCCGTAGAAAGCCTCCGCTATTATCTACTGGGATGGAAATTTACCCTGGTCACGGACCATGCCCCGTTGCAGTGGATGCACCAAAACAAGGACAAGAATGTGCGAGTAACGAGATGGTTCCTATCGCTTCAACCCTTCCACTTCATGGTTCGGCACCAGTCCGGAACCCAACATGGCAATGTGGATGGCCTGTCGAGGGTGCACTGCTTTCCGACCCAAGTAGCCCAACCCCGTAGTGTTGAGCGGGGGGGAGGGCAGGGGGGGGATATGTGGTAAACTCAGGACAATTAGCTACCAGGAGAGGGGTAGTAATTGGTCCCAGAAGGCTCAGACCTGGAGGAATAAGGTTCAGCTGGGACAGGGGTTATCAGGGGACTAATTAGGTTCAGCTGGCCCCAATTGCTGGAGATTTTTTTAACTCCTCCCTGGCAGGGAAGCAAAGGGGGGGGGGAAGAAAGGGAGAAGCAGAGTAGCTGCCAGCAAGTAGGGGCAGCTGAACTCTGAGACTCTTCCTGCGAGGCAGATTGCATTCTCCCCAGAAAGAGAGGAAACTAGGGCAAGGGGCTGGCTGAGAAGGGATCAGCCAGACCCTGCGAGATTGGGAAGGTTTTTTTTCTTTTACTTTGCCCAAGCCTGTGTCTCCGAGGCTAAGAAGGACTGAGCTAACAAAAGGAGAGGCAGGTACTTTGCCACACTGCATATATGATCTAAGCATAAATTTAGTCTATCAGTCATTATTAAGAGATGGGGTTAAAGGGGTGGGGGGATTAAAAGCAAAGGGAGGAGAATATGACATAGGCCAGAAAAAGTCTGAGATTATTAAGAAGCTGTGTGATAATATACTTATCCATGTTATCTTTCCTATGCAGCCAAGATCTCCAAGTGCATTCCAAATAGGTATCTAATTAGTTTTGTATCACAATTATGGTACTAACCTTTCTTAACTATGTCTGTGTTTTCCTGGCATAATGTTTATCCTTACACAGCTTTTGATTAAAAACAACAACAACAAAAAGAAAAAAAACTATTTCAGTAGAATTAGGGAACATAAGAATGGCCAAAGGTCCATCTAGCCCAGTATCCTGTCTTCCATCAGTGGCCAAAGCCAGGTGCTTCACAGGGAATGAGCAGAACAGGAAGTGACTGAAATATTTTGGAGAGCCCTCTGTTTGCTGGAGATGCATTTTGTTGGACCTTATTCCAAAGCAGGGATGTAAAAAATATTTTTTTTTTGTTATGCAACTGATTAGCAAATAACAGACAGCAGTATTCAATATTATTTGGGGAAGAGGTGGAGTAACCACATTGTGAAATGTCTTTGTAGAAGCAGCATCATGACAAAATGATCATTCATAGTATATATGTTATTACAACTACAACGATCCACGTCGGAATCTGTTTAAAACATGAGCACCAAGAATAATCAGAAAGTTATTTCAGTGCACAAAAATGTGCAATTACTACATGATTCAAATTCTTGTTAAGTTTAAATACACCAAAACTGCTGTGAATCTCTATACATATGGTTAATTTATCATACGGTATATGTAACTAAAACCAAAAGAGCTCCCACCTTCCTGCAGGAGTTGCACCTAGGTGTTTTGTTCCACCCTACCCCCAACACCATCATGGAAGCACTTCACAGAGCTGCCCAGAGTTCAGGTTCAGAGGACGTGGAAAGAAGGCTTGGCTTCTCCACATTCTCGCTCCACTCTACTGTTGCATTCATTTTAAAAAAAAGAAAGAGAGAGAGAGAGAGAGAGAGAGAGAGAGAAAGACTAACTGACTGACTCTACAGCCCAGTGGTCAGGGCACTCACCTGGGATGCAGGAAACCAAAATCCAAATCCCTGCTCCAAATCAGGCAGATAAGGTGCTTGAACATCAACTATTAGATATCCTGAGGTTGGTGTGCGTCTGTCTCTCTCTCTCTCTGAAAATTTTCACAACAGGTACATTTACACTGCAAAAAAACGAACCTGCAGCAGGGCAAGTCTCAGAACCCAGGTCAACTGACACTGACTCATGCTAAGGGGCTAAAAATATCAGTGTAGGCATTCCCGCTGGGGCTGGAGCCTGGGCTCTGAAATCCAGAGACTCCTGCAAGCCTGAGTCAATTGACCTAGGCTCTGAGACTCACTCCTGCAGGTTGGTTGGGTTTTGCTGGCAGTGTAGACATACCTACTTTGTCCCTATGTTGGAAAGTGTTCTGAAATCTTGAAAGTTTTCACAGGACAGAAATCAGGAAAACCATTTTCTGACTGACTTCGGGTGCTCATTCTATTCTTGCCATGATGTTCTGAGCTCTGATTCTCTGCCACAAACTCTTTAGTCATCCAAAACTAGCACCATACATGCTCTCCTCTGCAGTTTATAGGAGCCCTCAAAAGCAGTGCCATGCTCTGGATTATCCCATTCCTAGTGAGTGAGTCAGTAATCTGAGTTTACTATGGGTGCTGATGAAAGATCCATGGTATCAGATCAATCCACACTTGTATGCAGTCTACTTGCAACAGGGAAGTCAATTTCTTTGCTTCAGAGGCAAAGTAAAAGGAGGCTGGCATGGTTTAATGGCATTTGGAATGTCTGATGAATGCCAGAATCCTAAAAAGATTAGTCTGTTAAGCAATTTACTGTTATAGTCTGGTCTGCCATGGAATCAGCAATCAGCCTAAGGAAACTCTTATGTGTATCTCTAATAATGCATGTTTTGCTCAGAATTTAAAAACTCTTCCATGTGAGTTACTAGGCATTCATATATGGGCTGAAGAAGGGCCTTATTCATGTGCATAATAGGAATCTGAGAATATAGTCAAAGCTGGCGGATGGGAAACAAGACGGGAGGCTTTTATCCCCTTGAATCTAGATTAGGCTGCTGAACTATAGCAATGGAAACTGAATTTCTACTGAAATGGAGCTAAAGAACCTTTGGGGAGGAAGAACAGTAATGCTCCACATTCTTTGTAAAGAAGGCTTTAAAAGTCACTGCTATAGAGCTTCTGACCTTCATGTCCTTTTTATAAAGAAAAGTAACAATAGTGTTGTCAAACTGGTATAAAAGCAGATACATTGTAGCAAGGAAGATATTCCAAGGCTACATAAAGCAACAACAGTGATAAAGTACAACAGTCTTAACTTGTTGTTTGGGGAGGGAGGGAGAATGTCCTCCTTCCTATTAGCTTTCAACATTGGAAATACTGATGTATTATATTTCATATTGCTTTCTTGTTTAAATACTAATTCATTCTTTTAAGAAACCCTTTGGCTACCTATAAGTTTTCCATTAACGAAAAACAAGAACAAAGTGAATATGCCTAAGCTTTGAGAGATGAAAATAGAAGCTGCAGCAGAATGATAAGACTGTTCAGAAACAGTAAGGACATGCTTGGGAACAAGGCTGCATCCACTCAGGCTTCGCTCCTTAGCTCCATCTCATCAGGAGAGAAACAATGAATATTTAGGACCTGACTGGGCAAGTATTTATGTTCACTCTTAACTTTGCACCCATGAGTAGTTCCACTGAAATGAGAGGGACTACCTGCATGTGTAAATTCAGGCATGTGTGTTTGCAGAATCAATGCCTTGAATACTTGGGTCTCCATCTTACATTTGGATGTACATGAGTATAAGGGTCCTTCCTCATCGATCTGATTGCAGGACTAGGGGCCTAGGTATGTGTGCTCCTCTATCTCAGACCGGCTAACAGAAGTAGAGATTCAAAAACATATTAAGAGCAACTTTTTTCCTTAAGAAAACCACAGTAAATACAGCATTTTGTAGATTTAGTGCCTGTCTACAGTGGATATCCGTAAAAAATGACCAATCGCCTTAGACAACTAATGTGCTGCAGCAGCTGAAGTATTTCCAGCTATAAAGTATAAGATAGTGTGAGGGAATATTGTGGGTGCTGATGTGTGTTTATCTATTTATCCAACAATGGATTTACAATGTTTACTAGAAACTGCAATAAAAAAAGAAAATATCTTTAAAATAAAGCAAATACTGAGAGGGAGCCACATTTTCAAGATTGCATTTGCAAAAATGTGCAGTCTGATTTGTGCATGCTAGTTCCTTGATTACACAAACAGTAGTAAGTACTGATAATACTTTAACAAGGGCCTGTACATTTCTGGCTCTCAGCCACCGTCCCAGGTGTACACATGCTTTCCTAGAGGGACAGCAAATTGAGGAATGTATTAATTCATTTTCCCATTTAAACAGAACCAAATATCTTTCTCCTCCATAATTAAGGAATGAGGCATCATCACTTGGAAATAAAATTCAAACTTATATTAAGGAGCTGCAGAATTGCTGGAAGTGTTTGTACTTTGTTCCTGAATAATATAAGGGGACAGAACCTCATATGGGGTAAATTAGCATAGCTCCACTCTAGTCAATGGAAATATGATCATATACACCAGCTGGAATATATATAGTACATTATATTCTAACCAATGCCCTGCTTGTGCAATATGACAAGGGAGCTGGGTGAAGATTCTGTAGAGCAGTGGTTCCCAATCAGGGGCACGCATAACCCTACGGGTACAGAGACGTCTTCCAGGAGGTACATCAGCTCATCTAGATATCTGCTAAGTTTTACAACAGGGTACATAAAAAGCACTAGCAAAGTAAGTACAAACTAAAATTTCATACAATGTCTTGTTTATATTGCTCTATATACTAGACCCTGAAATGTAAGGAAAATATTTATATCCCAATCTATTTATTTTATAATTATATGGTCAAATGAGAAAGTAAGCAATTTTTCAGTAATCATGTGGTGTGACACTTTTGTATTTTATGTCTGATTTTATAAGCAACTATTTCTTAAGTGAGATGAAACTTGGTGTATGCAAGAGAAATCAGACTTCGGAAAGGGGTACAGTAGCCTGGGAAGGTTGAGAACCATTGCTGTAGAGGGCTCCATTATCCACACTCAGAATGTTTTTAAAATAGCCATCACTGGGTATAATATGACCCATTTCAAAGGATACAAATTTGCTTTTCAGACCATTTACGAGGCACAGAAAGATTACGTTTTCTAGTGCAGGGAAGATTTATCAGTAACCAGACAAATGGTGAATCCAAGAGAGGCAGAGAAAATTATCCCAGACTTCCCTTCAGTTTGGTGGGGGAAAAAATATACCATGTGGCTTCCAAGAACCCAGTTCCAACACATGAACAAAATGAAGTTACAGTAGTTATATGCACAAGTGACCAGTTAAGCACCAAGATCCCAACAGAACAATGAGAACTGCTGACCATTTTATTTGGGTGTCTAACTAGGATACAAGGGCTTTTGAAAATCTGGTTGTAATAGTCTGATTTTCACAGGTGCTGAACCCCCATAACTCCCACCGGAACACAGACAACTGTAGAACTTAGAAGCCTAGTTCATTTGCCTTTTATTCTCCTCTTACAAACATATACTATGTGACTATCAAGGCAGAGAAAAGCATTTGAGCCGAGGTATATCGGAATTTATCTTGTCCAGATCTAAGGGAAACAAACAAAACATTCTCTTACACAATAACGGTGAGGAGAAAGAAAAGAAATTGCAAATTTGTACAACCTATTAATACAATTACATCACACAATGTTGATCCAGCTCAACTTAGTTTATATCATTTTAACAGACCATTAGAGGTGCCAGAGCTTTGATGTGAATTAATTAGTCCCACCCCATTCAAAGAGGCTGATTGTTTAGAAACAGAACAAGAACAAACAAAGCCTTCTTTAGCAAAGCAGTTTCTGGAGTATTTAAATCTTGGTTATGTTATTTAGAGCAACCTAAATTGCAGTGTCAGAAGTAGACACAGTCCCTCTATAATAAAGGCACATGAGCTTGAAAACTAATCTTTGAAATGGATTGTTTTCATCAAAAAAAGTCAGTATGGTTATTATCACCCCTTTGAAGAAAGCCAAAAAGTCTGCCAACTTTTAACATTTACACATGGTAATCTGCTACATCCGGATTTTCAAATTTAATCCCATCCCTGTAATTACCCAAGAGTCAGAACTAGCTTTGCTGACAACACTCAACCTGCACTAACATACCAATTTCAATTATTTTGTATTGAGACTCTTATTCACGCTGTTTCTAGTGGTATCATGGGGAAATCTTAGGGGAATGATAAGAGTGACAACCACCTCACAAACAGTTCAGGCCTAGCTGATTTTTGCATGATCTCCATTTCCCATTTTGCAACCCCTTAGAGATAGAGCTCAGATTCACAAAGGAATTTAGGCATCTAAATCTGGTGGGACATTCTGATGTGGAACTCTCACAATCTCTCTTGACAAAGCCATTCCACTTTGTATTAAATAATTAAATATGAACTGGACCATAGAATGAGTGACATTGATTCTACCCAGTGGTTAGGAAACCCCGTTTCATATCCTTTCTCCTCAAGGGGCAACTTAAGCTCATGTTTCCCAGATTCCTAGGGAGTGCTCTAAGTACTGTGCTACAGATAAGGGACGCTTTCTTCTCCTCCACATCCTTGTGGATCCAGGCCACAGGGCATAATCCAGCTTCTACTGAAGTTAACAGCAAGATAATAGCACTGATGTTAAAAAAGGAGAAGGAACAGACCCATAAATTTTGTCCTTTCAGGTCCAAAGTTAAAAGGTCATTTAGCCATTCATTAGGACATCATCTTTTATCCTTGTTGACCTTCAGCTAAGTACTCAAGTTGTGCTGAGGGCTTGGCTAATTAGTAGGAGATAGTTTAAGACAGAAAAAATTGTACCTGCAAATAACCTTTTCATCATGGTGTCAGCTTGGAGTACCCCAAGGTTGGCTAAGCTACCACTAAATATAATTGTTATATTTTACTTGGGTTATTGCAGGCAAAAAGCAAGCACGGCTGGCGTTATTTTAAATTAACATAAGAGACCAAAAAATATTAATACATCTTCCAGCTGTTGGGTCCTCTTTACATCACAGACCAGTTTACAGAGGACATGAAGAACTATAACATGACTGCAAAATCCATTAAGGCCTCTGCTGTCAATTTAACCTCAAAAATTGTTCTTTTGGGATTTATTCACACCAAATCCTTTTCACGAGGCAATGGGTAAGCATTCCTGAATAAATCTGGTAGTAGAGCATGACTGAATGAAAAAAGATGAAAGTTGGGGCTTCGTAACTGAATATTTACTGTATATGTTTCAACTTGGCATAAATGATTCTCAGCTTTTGTTTCGCTGCTTTCACAAACCTACCAGAAACAGTAATAGTAAAATATCTGAATTCACTTTTCCATGGAAAAGCTCAACTGTATGAGGAACTAAACAATTAAATCCTATTTACAAGGTGTCTTCTAGTCCACCTAGCCATTGCACATGGACAGATGATTGAGCCAAAAACAGTGAACTCGCTGAACTTTGTTTCCTTGTAAGAGTCTTAGGACTTACTCT
Source organism: Chelonoidis abingdonii (assembly GCF_003597395.2). NCBI lineage: Eukaryota > Metazoa > Chordata > Testudines > Testudinidae > Chelonoidis > Chelonoidis abingdonii. The sequence continues at coordinate 148,042,119 of NC_133771.1, forward strand.
AAATATTCAGAAGTCAGAACTGCAAACCACTCAGAATACTAAATGCATCGGAGTCGATTTCAGAACAAATCTGGGCAATGTTCCAATGTCAGAATGAAGCTGTAGATTAGTAACATCTCTTGCTTTTCTATTCCTCTCTCAAAAAGTGCCTGTCAGCGAAAGCCTGCTTGGTAAGAGAACACACGGCTGCAGAGATTTTAACAGTTAATCAAGGACAGATTTTACACGAGAGTACTAGAGCTGTCTTTTACATCCCACTGGAATTCCAAGCATGTCTTACTCTCCCACAAATAAAAATATCCAAACAACTAGAATATCTGACATATGCTGAAATACAATTTGTTATACAGTGCATCTTTTCGTACCCTACTTATAGATTCCCCAGGATTATGAGAAAGCACAGGGTGATTGTCAAAAACAACAGGAAAACATCAAGGGAGCAACAAAGGTTTAACATTTATTTAAATATAGCTCTCACCCTAATTTCCAAAATACAGGACCAATCCTGCAAGGTGCTGAAAGCCCCTCAATTCCTACTGAGAGCTGAGCATACCCTCAATATGAATGAAAGGCATCTAAAACTTCATCACCTCAACCCAGACATTAGGTCTTGAGGACCTTTAAGAATTCAGAGTTCAGAGATTTTTGAGTGCTGTTCTAAATACTCCAGAGTTGGAAGCACAGCTACATAGATCATGTGGAGTTTATAAAGATCCAGTTTAATTTAGTTACTAAATGTATCCTAGATAATTCCCAGGCTAGTGCTACAACCCCAAGAAATTCTGATTTAATTTATCTGTCTTTTGCACAAAGACAAATTCCAGGATCCATTCAACTGTTACGCAAAACAACGACTGGGAGCTTATTATTGCAAAAAATTAATTAGTAACACTGTAATAGTAATACTAATTATTTCATCCTAAACCTAGCCTATAGCAATACTGGATGAATAATGCTATTTGTCTTAACAATTAGTCCATGGTGTATGTTTCCTGCTCTAGATGTTCTCTTGTGATGCTTGTACTAGTTAAAATGTGATGTTTTTCAGAATGCACAGACCAGTCAAAAGTAAACACACTTTGTCTTTGTATCAGTAACAGTTGCAAACCTGTAAAACAGGTGAGGGCAGGCTGCCAGTCTACTAGCAATGGTTCAAGTTTTGGTTCCTCGCTTGTCCTAACTTCAGAAGCAATGCACTTAGGTCTTGGCTCCTGCATTAAGTCAATGGCAAAACTTCAGTAGTGCAGGTCCTCACAAGTGTGGAGCACCTGCAGACTCCACTGCAGTCAATGGGAGCGAAGGGTGCGCAGTATTTCTTAAGACCCAGCTGTTAGCTTCTGAGTAGGAGAAAGTACTTTAGCTGCGTTTTAGGGGGACAGAGCTTTCAGCCAATCAGAGCTCCAGCTGTATAAAGAAACCTTTGAAGATGTGGGTGAAAAAAGGGAAATCGCAGAGATCACTCTGACCTCCCAAAACTCAGGGGAGCAAATTCTGACCTGACTTACATTCTGTCAGCGCAGGATCTGGCCCAGAATGATAGATAAACATAGCTATCTGATTAATTTTATAGCCAGCTACCCTTGATTTCTATAAACTTTAAGCATTTTGGATGTAAAAATATATTTATTTTCTTTGTTTCCATTCAAGTTAAATGAGAGTAAAGGAACTGAGGGCTGAAGAGGCAATTTTGTAATTTATGTTGTGATTAGGGGTGGGGCGAGGAGCAACAGAAGCTATTTAAGTAAGGCTAATCACATTTTAAAAAGGAAAAATGAACGTTTTAACCCTGAGGGACCCCATGCTTAGATCTTTTATTGGATTTTTTCAAACTCGGCTTTCTTTGAAACAATAAACCAAAAGCCACTGTACCCCATTATCGAAAAACCCACTATTTATCACTGCATGGATTTAATCAGAACCACTTGTTTACATGAGTTAGAACAGCCATCTGTCCTTTCTCCTCAACTCTTCTGATAGCTCTGTGCAATTTTAATCCTGAAAAGTGGAGAGGAGACTATTCATTGAAACATACTCACTGCTTCTGACTTGTTGACTGATGAAATTAGATACACAAGTACTGTAACTAGTCTAGCTGGGAAAATTTTATAGGTCAGTAGTAGCACTGGTTGCAAATCCACTGGTTTCAATCAAGGGTCTAGAGAAAAGCATCTCAAACTGTTCCAGTGCATTAATGTTTTACAGATGTAAGCAGAGTCAGGATGAGCTCTACCCTGACATCTGGTGGAAAGAATTTCAGAGAGTGTATTTGCATAGGCACGCCTACCCCATCCCAGACTGCCGAGCTGTGGGACTGCTTTGTGACAGAAATGACTCAACCTCAGTTGGGTGGTACTTGCTAGACAAGGGACATGGGTTCCAAAACCAGTGAATTGAGACAGGCTGGGGACAGGTATTTGTGCCTGGTGGTGTAGTCTCCTTGTGGACCAGAACACCAGTTCCACCCTCCGCTCTCCACTGTGGAATGTAGAGTTGATTTTTTATCCCTTAAGAATCTAGATACAGGTACTGAGCTGACTCACTTTGAAGCTAATTGTGCTACTAGCACTGGGGCGCTCCCCTTTAAGAGCTGAGATCACTAAGAGCTGAAATCACTAAGACTGATAAGCACTGAGTACTGTGTTAACTCGTGGGGGAGCCTGAAGCTATATCTGTGAATAAGGGACAACCAGCAGCAGCTGGCGAGTGGACAGTTTTGTGGACGGCTTGAGCGGATCACGGACAGCTGGTGAGCGGAGCGGCTGGCAGAGCGGAGAGCTGGGACAGGTGGAGCGGCCCACAGAGCAAGCAGAGCCAGCAGTTTTTGCAGGGACAACTGGGCAGCTCACAGGACAGCTTGTGGAGCACAGCAAGCTGGTGGAGCGGCGAGTTGTGAGGACGCTGGAGGAGCAGAGTGGAGTGGCTGGTAAAGCAGAGCAGTTCGTGAGAAGGCGAAGCAGACCCACGGACGAGAGGCAAGGGCAGTTGTCGCCGACCACGCAGGTGCCCCTTCTACCCCAGAGCTGGGGGGAGGGACCTCTGCAGATAGACTCTTGACTTTGGGGCTACATGACCAGACAGAGACTTTTGACTGTGACTTTTGGGACTGGTGGGTGATATTGGGGGTTGCTGGACTCAAGAGCCAGGGGAAAGGGCACGCTCATTCCCTGGGGTGGGTCTTTGCGCGCGGGTTTTGGTTGGAACTCTAGTTGAGGTGTTTTCCAATTTTAGTTTTGGGGCCCTTTTTTGTTGGGGTTTTTACCAAACTGGGGTAAATTTAAAAAGACTTTTTTTTTTCGCCCCTTAAACCAAAACCACGAGAAAACCTCTTGATTGGCGAGAGGGGAAACATTGCCTCTTTGAGGCACCTAGGGGTGTGTGTAAGATTTTCCCAGGTCACTGGGTGGGGGCTTGAGCTGGTTTGGCATTGTGTTATTGAAACAGAACCCCTGGATACTGAACCTGGCCCTTGTTGCTGCCAATTCAGAGGGGCAGAAGGGTTACACAAACATTACAAGCAAAAAGGGCAGACAAGTTAGGATCAGGAAAAGATCCTCTGGCCCAATGTGTGTCACATCCTTTCAATCAAAAAAATGAGCTACGTTAAATTTTGGACATATTTGCAAACTAACCCAATTGGTCAAACAAGGGTTTCAACGCACCATGCAAGGAAATAAACATTCAATGAAACACTGCCATTGCCATTGCCGGCCACCTGCTAGCACTGTTCTCTCTGCTGCTGCTGCTGGCTGCTTCCTGCCACTATTTTCTCTCCTGAGACTCAGTTCTGCAGCTGCTAACACTGCTGCTTGCCACTGATTGCCTCGTCTGCAATGCCACGTTCTGAGCAGTGGCGTAGCCAGGTTCTAAGTGTAGGGGGAGCAAACATAAAAAAGGCGCCCCCTTGGCGCCTCCTCTGGCCACGCCCCCTTGCTCCTTCTCTGGCCATGCCCCCTTGGCTCCTCCCGTTCTCCCTCAGATTAACCCTGGGGTCCAGCTTAGGACTCCTACAGGTTTCCTGGGGGTGCGGATACCCCAGTCCCCCCGCGGTCCCAGGAGAGTCTCTCCTGCCCAGCGCGCTCCGCAGGTGTCCCCCGCCAGGCTGCGCCACTTGGCCCCACCTGTGGAGTCCCATCACCCCCATCCCGGGCTCCAGGCTCCTGCGCCGTGCCAGGGCCCCCCATCCAGACAGCGCGGCCTGCGCCCCTGCCCCACGGCACGGTCCCAGAGAGCCCCTCGTCCAGACCCCCCAGCGCAAGGCACCGGACCCCCGATGTTCACCTTCTGTCCTGCACCGCCGCCTGTCCCTGACCTGCTCCCAGCACTCGGTGCGCTCCACGCAGGGCTCGCTAGCCAGGCGGCCTTAAAGGCGCAGGGGCCCTTTCGCCTCCCCTCGCCTGCCACATTAGCAAGGGGAGGTGAGTGCTTGGCCGCCAAGCTCTGAGCCACCGCAGGAACTGGCTGTGGCAATGTTGGACCTGCGCTGAGCGTGGGGTGCGATGGCCGAGGAGCCGGCCCCCTCGCTCCTCCGGCCACGCCTGCCCCCTCTCCATGGCTCCTCACCAGCCCAGCAGGCACCGCTTTTTGAAAATGTGCTGAGGGGAAGCGGCTGCTTCACCTGCACCCCGCTAGCTACGCTACTGGTTCTGAGGTTCCACCATTTAGCCCAACCTCTTAATGATTTCACTGGATAGTGGGGAACCCCTCTGCTGCTGCCTTTTCATTGCAACACTGACCCCGCACCAGGTCTAAGGATTAGCCACTATACCTACTCATCAGCTCTAGTAGTCACTGAACAGAAACAAGGACTGTCAGTTGAATCCAATGGGCTCTGTCTTGACATACTGAAGGGTGAGAGTCAAATGGTGTCTAGGACCCTTTAAGTAGAGTCCAGACCATCACTTAGGAACACCTATCCCCACTCCCTCTAACTTTCACTGGGATTTGGCATCTGTACCCCTGGTTTGATGAATCAAGTTCAGTTTAGGGTGACACCCTCAGTCAGGGCATGCTAGACATAGTTCTGCTGCCCTTTACTCATACAATAAGGATAAGAACATTTCATTACTGCATTCCATACTGAAGTGAATTTTAACTTAAAATAGCCAAAATTGATCACTTTGGTAAAGAAGATCTGTCTGCTGAATACCTACAAAGAGTTGTGTCCCCATTCAAATGTGGTCTGCGCCTAAAGTCTTTCCCCGCCAGTTCATCACTAGATGCCAGGAGAGAGTTCATTCAGACCCAGATTACATCAACATAGGGAGAACCTAAATACATAGGTATGGGGTATGGGAACGGTTGGGAAAAAATGGCTTTTTAAGTATTACAACTTGTTTGGCTGGAAATCAAGCCAAATGGAGCAAAGAAATCAGGTCCTAGATATCGATATTACAAATAGGTCCCTGTGTGGTCTGACTACTATTTTAAGCAAAACAAATATTTGTTCTTCCAGTATGAAGAATTAAGAAAATTAATGTTTTCCCACTGAAGCAATGAATGCTGTATAGCAAATGACCATGTAAAAGACTGGAAACTCTGGAGGAAAGTTGTCAAATTCAGCTACATATTCTATGTATAAATATATCACAACAAATCATTAAATGAGATCCAAGAAAAGTCCTAATTATTCATGACAGATGACACAAGTTAGTTGCAGAGTTATCATTAAATAATCCAATATAGCCCACATAATTCTAGTTAAATTAAATATTGACATTGTAATGCTTTAGTAACTGTATTTGACAACTATATACTGTGGTGATAGGTGCCATATAGGTACCGAACAGATAAACAGATATGCCTCTAGCCCCACCTGACTTGGTAAAAAGGAAAGCTAACTAAATGGAAAATAAAGGAAGATGGCAAGGGGCACACAAATTTGTGGCTATTTAAAAAAAAGACAGCATTTTTTTCATGTGGGAATATACAAGAGAATAGATGGTTAATTGTGATGAGTTTTGCTACCATGCACATGGTGGTGCTGATTGTCACATTAGGACTGGGAAAGAATTGACCTGGGCTGCATATTGGCATTGATTTGGAGGGTGAGTGTGTGTTCCTCTTTGGATAAGATCGAGCATAATGACAGATTCATCATTTTGCAAAGCTTTACTCTGGACACTATTAGCTCTTCTGTCCCATTTAAGTATAGCAAGGTAACTGAGCAAGATTTGGCCAACTACATCATCTTGGACAAACAACCAAAAGTTGGTTAAATGATAGTGAGCCTGCCACATACTGGGAAATAGAGGCACTAAGAATAACCTTGTATCACTAAGCCAGAAAAAACTGCTGGATCCGTATCTGTCATTGATACAAAAAATCACTAAAGAAAAGCCAACTGCATCATTATATTCTCAATAGATGTTCCTGTACAAATATAATTTAATTTTTCTAAATGTCTCTTTTTTAAAATATATGGAAAATAACACATTCATCACCTTGAGCATTAAAAGTGAAATATAGAGGAAGCAGAAACAACTATCTAAGCGCACTTTGGACTCTGGACAGATTTCAAAATATTTTCAAAATTACATTATTTAAATACCTGGATGTCACTTTAGGGGGAAAAATGAGGGAAAAGCTGATAGATCAAGGAGAAAGGTATATAGAATTTCAAAAAGGAAAATTTATGAGGTCACAAACGCACTACAGGAGTTCTTCAGAATCACCCTGTGATGCAGTAGGCAGTGGGGTGGGGTGGATTGACCTGGGAATGTCTTGTAGTTTTGCTGGGACTGTCTGCATGGGGGATGGGAGAGCAGGGGATAACTCCACCTGAGTGAGGATATCTGAGCCTGTAACTTGAGCTGGGAGGGGGTTGGACTCAGGTGACACTTTTGCCTGAGAAACTGGACAAAGGTGCGGGGAGGAGCCAGGGGGAGGAGGAGTGAGACTGCTGCATTGGAGTTTCAGTCTTGGGCTGGCTGGGGAATCGTAGGGAACCCCAAGGTTGGGGTCTAAGCTCCCTACTCCCCAGAAGGACCTGACTGAGGGGTCCTGTTTATGCCTACAAGCTCTGCTTTGGACTGTGTTCCTGTCGTCTAATAAACCTTCTGTTCTACTGCCTGGCTGAGAGTCACAGTGAATCACAGGAAGCTGGGGGTCGCAGGGCTTTGTCTCCCCCCAACTGAGTGACACCCCTCTTTACGGATTCTTGAAGATTAGAGTAGAGAGTTCAAATGTATGCACAATGAATTATTTTGTTTTAAAACAAGGATCTTTCATTTGCAGCCATACTGAGCAAATGGATGCTAAAATTAGACACAGATCAACATGATTTTACTCTGTATAATCCTCTGCATAGTTGAGAAAATTGCTGCCATGGCCAGCAGCCATTCCTGCTACTGCCACCACAACCCTCCGTGGAGAACCCAAACATGCTAAGCATCTTTCTCAGGGTCAATATAAAGGACGACAATGCCATGGAACTGACCATTGCAGAAGCAGAGGGGTCATTCTGCCCTTTAATGATTTTGTGACATGCAGAAATAGCCACTACTGAGCTCATGCCCAATCCCACTCCCTTTGAAAGTCAGGGAAAACTTTGCTGTGGACTTCAATGGGAGCAGGAAAAAAAATAGAAAGGTCATCATTTGTGTCCAGAGATAAAATGCAAAGTTCACTCCAGATTAAAAATAAAACTATAAAACACAACACCCCCCATTTTCTATTAGAAAACAAGAAAAGAAAATTTCCATTGGTATCCATATACATATGAATATATAAATAAAACAAATAATACATTCAACTGAAAACCAGAAGTGAGTCACGAATGGCAATGCAAAAAATATCAGGTTTATCCTCGTTAATTACGTCTTTTTAAATTGCTACCAAATGAAGTCACATTGCATCTTTTGATGCTCTTTACATGGGTACACCAGGCCTGACTGATCTCTTTTATACCAGCTTCATACTGAAAATATGAGGCGTTCACACCGGAGTTTTCGCCCCATATTTCCAATTGCTCCTGCCACTAGTTTGGATGCACCATTGGTTGTAGGACTGGGAGTGCTAGTGTAGACAGGGATCAAGATGACTGTCTTAAGCACTATATCATCTAACCCTGCGCAGAGCAGGTCTGTGCAACACAGTGCTTAAGAAGCTGGTGGTCACTGGCACCTTGCCTACATCAACACGCCTACCATTGCTACCACCAGAGAAGGAACTAAGCCAATGGTAACAATGGTCAGAAGTTTGAGGCAAAAAAAAAAAAAAAAAGCCTTTTGTACATAAGGCCAAAGACTTGTACAGTGTTACTTCTGATTAACAACAATAGGAGAGGAGAAACAGCTCCACTGCAGACAGTGAGATATACTTTATATTTACGGTCTTGCCATTCAAGACATTAACTTTCACATGGTTTATGGTTTTCAATCAAAACTGATTTTACTCTCCTTAGAGAAATACTTGCCAATATTTTTTAGGGCTAAAATGCATAGTTTCTACTAACAAAATGACCAACTGGGCCCCACTCCTAACTCCCATGGTCTTGTTGCTATTTCATTTTTCGTAACTCTTCTATTCTCACATCACACTGCTCTCTATGCCTAATGTCTCTTATTGAGATGACATTGTGTACAATGGATAGGACAAGGCACTGGGAGTCAGAAGACCTACGTTCTACTCCCAGCTCTGCCACTGACTTGCTGCGTGACCTTGAGCAAATCACAACCTCTCTGGGCCAAGATCGGCTCTCACAGTTACACCAGTGTAAATCTAGATTTAAACACATTGGAATAAATGGAATTAATCCAGATTTAAATGTGAGCTTCTGTGCCTCATTTTCTTCACCTGAAAAACAAGGATGACAATGCCTTTGAGATGAAAGATGCTATATAAAAAGCATTCATCATCATGTATCAATAAAAACCACAAACACACTAAAATAGCAGAGCTGTGCAAAAATATAGGTGAAACAGGAAAAGTCATTTTTAAGCTAACCTGCTAGCCCTATTGCTTTCCCAAAACCAAACATACACTGCTATTCACTCTGTTTTCCTGTCACGCAGATTCTAAAGCCCAAAGCTCTGACAGGAAGCTATTCTGTTCACAGTGGCCTTATGATTTCTTTTATTCCTTAATTTTTTAATTGAAGTCAGCAGTGTAAATAGGGCGGAACAGTCTGGTCCACCGTACCAGAGGGATATTTATAGCTGGTATGGTGCACCGGAAAGAGCAGCAGCCGAAAGCGGGGCCCGTGGGTGGCCCCACGGCAGCAGCTCCTCTGTCCCCACTCCTTCCACACATGGTCTCCTCCAGCTCCAAGCAGCAGCCCCACCAAAGGACAGGGCTTGGGGGTGGGGCTGGTGGCGGTACAACTGTGGGAGGGGCTGCCAGCATTCTACTCCTTTCCCCACTGCCCCTCACAGTGGGGAAAGGAGCAGAACCCGAGCCCTGGCCCCTGCCTTTCCACAGAGCTGTGTCTCCTCCAGCTCCAAGCAGCAGCCCCACCAGAGGACAAAGCTGGGCGCAGTACAGCTGCTTGAGGAGCTCTCAGCATTCTGCTCCTCTCCCTGCTGTGGTTCCCAGGAGAGCCCTGAACCACAGGGCTCTCCCGGGAACCACAGCGGGGAAAGGAGCAGAACGTAGGGCCACTGGCTGGCCCTATGCCGGCAGCTCCTCCGGCATGGCTGCTGTACTGCCCCCCAGCCCTGCCCCCTCCTCCCCTAGCCCTGTCCTCCGGTGGGGCTGGTTGCTGTACAGACAGAGGAGACCCACTGTGGAAGGGCAGGGGCGACAGAGCAGCGCTGGAGGAGCTGTGGGCATGGGGCCGACCAGCGACCCCACATTCTGCTCTTTTCGCCGCTGTGGCTCTGAAGGAGCAGCAGGAGGAGGAGCAAGCCCCCCCACATCCCAGGTAAGAGGGTGGGTTATGGGGAGGGGACGGAGGGAACATGGGGACCTGGGCTGGGGGCAGGGCCAGGAGGAATCACGTGCCCCCTGTCGTCATCCCCCGTAACAGTATGAACTGGATTCCACTTGCACCACTGATTAAAGTTGAGGAAACCAGTTCCTTCACTGGATTACTAGCAGCAAATACTTTTTCATGTAGGAAGCCATGGTTGACTGATTCTGAAGCAGACAGTCCTTTGGCATGCCACTGATATTACCCATCAACAGTACGCTGCTGTCATGATGTTCTATTGGAGCATTTTACCAATTGCCTGGCATGAGAATAACTGCTAATCGTTCATTTAATCAAATGCTTTCCAGAGCCTCCATGTCAAGATGTCACTCTATTTGCTGGTTTTCCTTCTACTGTGAGGTCTACAGTTCTGGGGGTTTGCATTCTCCATTCTCTGTGCAATAGCCTCCCGTATGCTGTCTGTACAAGCGTCTGCTCAATTTGAAACACAGGATTCTTCTAGGCATGTCTTTGCAACATCAGGCTTTAATTGTGAGGCTCCAGAGCAAACATGGATACAATTAAAATCACATCTTATATTGAGAGAGCGGTTAAGATTTGCTTCTATTACTTTCTGGTACAACATGCCATGGTTCCTAAGAATAACTATTGTGGCTAAAAGGTTAAGAGCAATGGAATGGAAAACTCTGTCTCACCTGCTGTAAATCATTGGGATAATACATGGAAATAAATAATATGAAAAAGTCACATACAAGATTAAACAAAATATAGCTATACGAAAAGATATGGCTTCCATTTGGTAAAGTGCATGCAGCATACTCCTAAGGGAGCACTTACTATGGTTTTAAATTATTGATACCATATTTCTTCCAGTCTTAGTTAGCATTTTTACTATTTTATCAACATCTATTTACATCTTTGCTTCTATGGCTGATGCACGGTGGCTTTGCCTCCTCGAGGGATCTCGATTTAAATAAAAAACTCAGCACATAATGTAAGTAAATATTGCACAAATCACAGCAGCACTACGGAGCAATTCTTGAAAAATTAAGAAGTTACATACTGTAATAGCTAATATGTAGGCTGTTACTCAAGCTATTCCTACACCAATTATTTCTATACTCAGTTAAGGCCACATCATCCATGGTAAAAGAGGTAGCATTGCCTTGTGATTAGAATGCAGATCTGGGAGTTAGGGTCTATTCCTGGCTCTACCACTGACCTGCTGGGTGACCCTAGGCACATCTCTCTCTGAGACTTAAGTTTGCCTATCTGTCAAATGACAGTAACGATATTTCTCTCTCCCTGCGGTTTTATTCATTAATCTATAAGGTGCTCCAGAATCCTCAAATGGAAGGCATCACACAAGTGTAAAACATTATCTTATCTTCAAAACCCATACATAAGAACAAAAGGCCCAGGAAATGATGCAATTTCAATTTCAGACTTTTTACTTAATGCCTCTTGCCTGAGGGTGGCAGAGCTGCGCAGGGAGGATGCCAAGGAGGCAGGTGTATGGTCCTACAGAGCCAGAGAAATGAATCACTACACACAGTGTAGTCCAGCTTCCCCAGTCTCCCTTGCAGCAAGACTCCCCTAAAAGCTGCCATTGGCTCTTCTTTCTGCACCTACTCAGTAACACCTCTCCCCAGTAAAGTATGAAATGCAAAATGGGTTTTATGCCATAACGGCATCTGGACCACTAACTTATGTTTACTGTCACCCTGGGGTTTTTTCAAAGCAATGGCTCAGGGTTGAATAGTTCCACATTGTTATCCTGAGCCATCCAGCCCCTAGCCATTGCATCTAGCAAACCAGACTGAACGTACTCTGCAATTATTCTGTGCAGAAGTGATCAGAAAAGTTGAGAGTTTCTGTAAGTGTCTACAAAAAATAAGGTACAAATACTGAAGTCAGAAAATCTATAGGCAATAGTATCTGATAGAATATTCAAGTACATCATGGATATTATACAGCAGAAATAACTAACCGTATTTCATTTCCTCTTGCTGCAGTTACCATCACTAATTTGGTTTTAGTTTTATTTACTGCAAAGGTATGGTAACCAGCCAACAGATTTGGCCCTACCTGCAATCTCAGTGTCAAGACAGCACGTGTCAGAAGCAAAGGTAAATGTTAAAGAATTGATAATTCATAAAGACTCATCTCATCTGTAAACAAACCTGAAGGTCAACCCCGAAAGTCAAATTCCAGTTAGATTACAGACAAAGTCAATTAGGTAGTAACTGAGCAAGATATTTCAGGAGATCAAAAAGACAGCAAATGAGTTTAGCTCTGGGTGTGACACTGCTGTCAGTATGGAACTCTCATTGCCCACCCACACCCACAATCCCACACCCACACCCACACCCACACACCATTACGTTCGCATTCTGACTTTTCCAGACAAGCTAACAGTGTATCTGTAGATGAAAGCTAACTACAGATCATTAAAAAAATCTCACACAATGGACAGGAAGATGACACAAGCTGGCTTTTCATTATTTGGGTTTTTTCCTGCCAAATTGAGTGAACTGAGTAGGTAGGAATATCACATTCCTTTAAATTCCTAAAATACTTCTGATGTTATAAGTGCAGGGATCGTAGAAGAGATGTAGAAACATGTGCATAAATGAGTTAATTTTTTTCTGTTGCATTTTTAGCCCAACTTAATGTTTTTTCAGCTGTAATGATCTTTTCCGGTTACATGCTATTATATTTGCATAGTATTATAAAAACCAACTGTGAATGAGGCATTATTTTTTAAAATACCTTAATATACAAATAAAAGTGAATTAGCTGGCATCAGCCTAGTCCCTAACAGCCATTTATTGACATAATAAATCCAATACATAATTCTGCATGAATCTCAGTAGTTTTGCAGATTAGGCCTGAGTTACACTGACAGAGCTGTTTCATAAACATACAGCTGCCTATACCACTCTCATATCAAAACTATTCAGCCCTCTGTGACCACTTGAAAGATGGGGAGGCTGAAGAGAGATCTGTAGAGTTAGTGCTGGAAACTTCACAACAGCAGAAGACACCCCACACTGCCACATCCTTTTTAAAAACAAAACAAAAATAAAATTGTAACCTTACATTGTTTTCCCACATTCCTCATCCTATTAGTCCTACTGATTTGTTGGTGTAAATGGGTGTTCCTTCTCCACTGATACGATTACTGAATCTGGGAGCTTTTTACTCAGCACAATGAAGAGGCATGTATCTATGCTGGTGTTAAAAGGAACATCTTGAAGTGAAGGTTCAGAACCTCAGAACCAATCTCTGAAATCTGGGGCAGGGAGAACAGAGAGGGAGCATGGAGATCAAACCTGTTTTTTCCACTCACTCTGCCCTTAAAAATATCTGAATAGATGATCACAACTTAAGACTCCCAATTCCTGTTCACTTCTCCTGCCATCAACAACCCACTGTGAGGGTCAAGAGAAGCCACTGCCCTCTCCCCTCCATAGGCAAAAGTAGTGCCAAAATTCCTTCAGATAAACAGGATCTCACCAGTGATTTTTTTGGAAATTGTTTTAATGAAAACAGAACTGTACAAATTTAAAAATCTTAAAATTGGCAATGACTCAATTTATGTTGAAAAGAATTCCTTCCAAGAAGCCAAACAAAAGGAAGTCACTGAAATCTATTTAAACTTTCAGACTTGAAGAAAGGATCCTGAGGACAGCACATCAGGACAGAGCAGTCTTTTACAATTCCCAATACATATTTTGCATCCTTAATTTATAGGTTAAAGCAGTGTTTCCCAAACTTGGGACACTGCTTGTGCAGGGAAAGCCCCTGGCGGGTCGGTTTGTTTACCTGCCGAGTCTGCAGGTTTGGACAGTGATGAGCTGCTAAAATCTTAACAACCGGTTCCCTATAAAAAGTTCTGATTTAAGTGATGTGTCACAGTATGTATTTTTTGTACCAATAGGGTTACCGTTCATATTTTCCCGGGAGGAATTTTTAAATTCGGATGGCAATTTAAGAACCAAAAAACCTGACATCTCCAGGAAAATATAGATGTATGTTAACCCTATCTAAAGTTCTTTTTTAAAAAGATGGGCCTGAACTAGAAAGGAGCTCCGTTTCACATGTGTGGGTCCCCGCCACTCCCTGGGGGTGTGCTAAGGTGACCCGATATCCTGATTTTATAGGGACAGTCCCAATTTTTGGGTCTTTTTCTTATATAGGCTCCTATTACCTCCAACCCCCATCCCGATTTTTCACACTTGCTGTCTGGTCACC
>NC_133771.1:148056638-148105317 GCF_003597395.2 Chelonoidis abingdonii
GGCAGGGGGATGTGGCAGAGGGTGGCTGCGAGCAGGGGGGATGCGGCAGGAGGTGGCTGGGGCAGCGGGGATGCGGCAGGAGGTGGCTGGGGCAGGGGGATGCGGCAGAAGGGGGATGCAGCAGAGGGTGGCTGCAGGCAGAGGGGATGCGGCAGAGAGGGGATGGGGCAGGGGGTAGCTGGGGCAGGGGGATGCGGCAGAAGGGGGATGCAGCAGAAGAGGGATGCAGCAGAGGGTGGCTGCAGGCAGGGGGAATGCGGCAGGGGGTGGCTGGGGCAGGGGGATGCGGCAGAAGGTGGCTGGGAGCAGGGGGGATGCGGCAGAGAGGGGATGGGGCAGGGGGATGCGGCAGAAGGGGGATGCAGCAGAGGGTGGCTGCAGGCAGGGGGATGCGGCAGGGGGTAGCTGGGGCAGGGGGATGCGGCAGAAGGGGGATGCAGGCAGGGGGATGCAGCAGAGGGTGGCTGGGGCTTGCGGCAGAGGGGTGGGTACTCACATGGGGACAGCAGCCTAAGCAGCAGGATGCAGCCCAGGTCCAGCAGAGCAGCTGGGGAGCCCCAGGGCCAGAGGAGCAGCAGCAGCAACAGGGCCAGGAGGCAGCCCACATGGTGCCCGCAGCGCAGCGCCCCCCAGTGGCAGGGAGGAGGAATTACACCTTCCCAGTCAGAGCCCATCAAAGCTTCCTTCGCAGGGAAGCCAGTTAACAAACGGTTCTGAAACCGCTTCTAAATTTAACAACCGGTTCGTGCAAACCGATGCGAACCAGCTCCAGCTCACCACTGGGTCTGGACGATTGTGGCTCACACTGGCCACAGTTTGCTGCTGCAGGCCAATGGGAGCTGCTGGAAGCGGCGGCCAGTATGTCTCTCAGCCCGCGCTGCTTCCCGCAGCTCCCATTGGCCTGGAGCAGCGAACCGCGGCCAGTGGGAGCCACGATTGGCCAGACCTGCGGATGCGGCAGGTAAACAAATTGGCTCGGCCTGCCAAGGGCTTTCCCTACACAAGCGGCGTCCCAAGTTTGGGAAACACTAGATTAAAGGATACACTTTAAGCAAGCATTGCCAAAGACGACTACCTAGGCAGCCATTTTAGTTCTTTCCAAGCTAAAAATCAACTACTCAGACTCTACCTAAGGAACCAGAACATCTTTCAGTGAAAAGTGAATGCTCTTTGCATGAAGAATCCCATATAACAAAAACCTACAAATTTTACTCTATTTCACCTCATGGTCCGGCATAAACCTCGAAAATTTAAAGTGGACAAAAACTCAGCTTAATATATTTCAAAGATGTCTATGAAGTTCTAATTTATATGGACTTTTCTCCTCTTTGCTGTTCCTTCCCCCTCGCCCTGACATGGTTGCAAAAAGAATTTAGAATATTCCAAATTTATTCTTATTATCAATCTATACTGAAATATAGGGGAAAATGTAGGGCAACGTTTGATAGGAGACTGGTTGTTAGTAACCTTTTACCAGATAAAGAGGAATGCATAGCCCCATTGCTCCTAGATGTGTAAGTCTCCTGTTGAAATCAACAGAAGCTGACCATATGCTTCCAAGGGCAGAATTTTCCGATGAGTAAGAATTGCAGGATTTAGCCCATTATGAGAATAATAGTTTTCTCTCCTCTCCACGCCATCCCACATTTAGAATGAAAGCACCAGAAGTAATGGGCCAAATTCTGCACTCATTTCAATTGATATAAATCCAGGGATTTTTGGAGTATAGCCAAGAGCAGGATCTGGCCCCACATTTTAAAAATGTAAGGATTTGAGAATAGGGGACCATTAAAAAGGTCATGGTTTTGTTCAGCTTACTCCAATATTAATTTCCTCACCACTTAAAATCACTCTGAAATAAACACTGGTACTTCAGATGAAAGGTGTACAATCTCAGAATACCTTCGCAAACATTCAGAGCCAAATTCAGATCTGGTGTGAGCAGGATAACTTACTAAAGCAACCAGGTCTGAATCTGGCCTAATATGGACTCTTCTGAGAGTCAGTTTCATTTCTGGTGTAATTCTTCAGTGAGGTTACACCAGATTTGAATCTGGCCCATGTTTTACAGATTCCGGTAAATGATGTAAGCAGCTGCTTTCATTACTACCAATGCCTCAAAACTGTATACAATAAAGGCTTGACCCTCCAGCCCGCACTCACTTCACAGAACTCCAACTGACTACTTAGTGGGATTATCCACGTTGGCCAGGAAGGGTTGGAGAATGAGCTCCTAGGACTGGTTCCAGCTCAAGATTATGGTGACACGGGTAAACCATAAAACTCGGTTTCAAGATTTATCTTGACATACAAATTTCTCAATGGAATTACAGTCGTATCATGTAATTAATTGTACACAAATCTATGGTTAATATTGAGGGTCAGAAATTAAAATCACCATCCAAGTATATATTAGACAAGCTCTATTTTAAGTATAAGCACAAGCTTATACTTACAATACTTAAATATATTAGACAAGCTCTATTTTAAGCACAGGGTAATCTAATAACCAACCTGCAAAACCATGACACCTGCTCTGAGGATGGTACCCATGGGAAGGGTTTGGCAGCTTCAGGAAAAAAGAAAACTGCATATACATGATAAAAGCAAGTTTTAAAACATATCAAGCACATCTGTTATTTTCCAAAGCTAGCAGCTAAACTTTAGAACTGATCCTACAGAAACAGACAGACAGGGTAAAATTCTTCTTTCATTAAAGTAAGTGGCTTAACTTCCATTGACTTCAGTGGGGCCAGGATTTCACACTTAGTGTAGTTGCTGTTTTTAAGTCATCGTGAGTATTTAGCAGAGTATGTCTACACTGCAAATAAACACTCCCGGCTGGCCTATGTCAATTGGAATTCATGTCAGCTGACTCAAGCTTGCAGGGCTGTAAAACTGTAGGGTCCTAGAGCTGAGCCCAAATATCTACACCACAATTTAACAGCCCTGCAAGCCTGAGTCAGCTTACTTGGACTAGCCAAGGGTGTTTAATTTTAGTCAGACCTTGAGTTAGCAACAAATTTTCACACACAGCAAATATCAGAAAAGGAGGACTGTTTAAAGCTAGCTTCTTGAGAGTTCCTTTGACCTGCATCAGACTGGTAATTCTCCAGAAGCTGTCTGGAATTCAGTCATCTCACTACAAGACTGTTTTTCTCTTTTGTTTTAATGTCTGCTTATTTTCCTTCTTGAAGTTCTAGCATCAATCAGAATGAAAGTGACCTTTGACTGTATTCTTTTGTAGCATGCCATTAAAAGACTGGTCAAAAAAAAAAAGTTAAAAAAAAAAAGAAAGAAAGAAGTTCAATGTAAGAAGGAGCACTTAGTGAACTTTAAAGAAATGTCTGACCAGAGGGGGAAAACAAGTTTATGACTTGAGACTACACAGATGTAGTAGTTCTTTATTCTGTGACCATGCATATAAGCCATGACAGACAGTCTCTTTCAAAGTCATTCTTGTAGAGAAGGGGCCACATAACCTTCTTATCACAGGATCTAGTGCTAAAGCCTTAAAATTTCACCTGCAAGAAAGGATTATCCTCTTGTTAGATTTTAAGAAGAATTCCATGTTTTTCCGCTGGCATTCAGCCTGTATGGCAGGAAATCTCTCGTAGCACAGGTAGAGTTTTGAGAACATTGGCTGCCTTCTCATATACGAAACAGATTGGTATATTAAATATTAAACATTTAAATTTAACTGGAAAGGACAATATGTGCAGGTATATCGCATGCTGTTAAAAATTGGGTACACTATAAATTTATGTAAGGGAAATTAATTACAGTACACTACCTCCCAAAAAGATTGGTATATATTATAACTACATTTGAGATGTGATATTGTTTTTAATGCAATGTGTATGGTTGGATTTAGCTAGTGAGTCCCCAGTCAATACAGTTAGTAATTCAAATTCCTTTTTTCGTAATTCCAGTTTTTATAATAAATGATAGAATGTAATCATAGCAGTGGTAGGTCTGTGCCAGCTACTTTCCATTCTCCTAGAACCACCATCACTTGTATTCAGTAATGAGTCCACATAAGCAGCACTACAGCTGATGGCACGGTCAGCCTATGCTCCCTATATTCCTTTGTCCCCTCACAATGAGACCGCATGAGTGAGGAGAGTTTCAAGCTAGCGCTGTGGTGCCAGTGACTAGATTATTCCAAGGTGGTCTCTGGATTCAGTTCCTATTGGGGAGTTCTCTTTTTTTTTATTCTTCTTTTCTTTAACTATATAGATATTCCACATTTCATTACAGAAACCAGCTCGGGAAGAGAACCTTAAAATAAAATCGGAGGAACAGCAGCAAAGGAACAAGGGAGCAGAAACAAATTCAAATGGACTGTGGCCCTCCTGATGTGCAGATCAAAAACTGGAGAGGCAAGAAGCCCACAGCTCCAGCCACCAGCTGCAGAGATTGGGCAATCTGACAGTAAAAGCATGTACATTGTCCTTGCTGCACTAATAACTACATCTTAAATAATAGTAGTAACTTAGATACATTCAGCACAATGGTAACAAAATCACTCTTAAAACAGGGACACACTGCATTAAAAATATGTGCATTTTTCATAGCATACCAAACGTGCTATGGTACACGTCAAGAACGACTGACTATTTCATGTCCTCTAATTAACATAATATTGAGCTGGCAACCCCTGCCTTTGCTCTACTACCGATGCAAATCTCCATCACCCAATTGGGAAATTTTCAAACAAGCACTTTTGAGCTTTCTCCCACACTGCCTCAACTAGTAGAAGGAGATCCTGTTCACTTCCATACAGTCACCACATTGTCCACCTTCAAATTCCTTCTCAAAACTCTCCTCTGCCACTTTGTCTACCAAAAACTCAACAGTGATTAGGCAGCAGATGTGCTATGGCTATTGCTTACCAAGTAGATCATAAGCATCTCATTGTTACCTTGCAATTCCCTCCCACCTACTGTTTGTTGTACCCATGTGTTGTATCCATCTGTCTAATGGAATGTAAAGCTCTTCACGGCAGGGACCACTTTTCTGTCATGGGTTTGTACAGCACCTGCTTCAATGGGGCCTCACTCACAATTGGGACCTTTGGGTGCTACTGAAACAAATAATTTGCTCCTGCTCCTGGCACTGCCACAAATACAAATAAATAAATATATTAATAAGTAGTACAGGTTTATCATGCCACGGAGTTGCAGGCCTTTAGCACCAGTTTCATAAAATGTTAGTAAAGCTTTTTTCCAATCTATTTGTTTTCATATGACCTATAAGACACTGATATACAAGAACTAGAAGCAAACTCAAACAGCCTTCATTTTCAAAAACAGAATTTTAAAAATCCCAGAAAATATATTATAAATTCACTCCAATTCTATGAAGTTTCAGTCCAGGTTGGAAGGAAGAAAAGAAATATTGTAGAAATCCTTATTTGAAACACTGGAACGTAAGAATGTAGGAACTGTCATACTAGATCAGACCATTGGCCCAATTAGGCCAGTATCCAGTATCCAACAGCAGCCAGCAACTGGCAGTTGACAAGAAGATTCAATAAAACCTATAGGGGAGAATTGATGAATAATGTGCCCATAGAGAAAGTCTCTTAGCTTATTCAGTTAAACCATGAAGCATAAGGGTTTATATTCTCTTCTGGAAAAAAAAAAACTTGCTTCCTATTTAATATACATCTGAACTTTTCCATCATCCAGCTAATCCTTCTTTGAATCAGATTAGGCACTTTAAATTTAAAAATATACAAATATAGCACTAAGTCACCCAGGAGTTTCTGCTCAGGAATCCATGCCCTGCAAAGGGGTGCATGCCAGCTGCAGTGGCTATTCCCCTCTATATACCCGTACAAGGAATTCCATAGCATTAGAAGGTAGGGGAGGACAGATGGTGGAGGAACAGTTCTGTCCTTAGATAGGAGCAGGGTCATTTCTGTCTTACTTGTATTATATACGTACTTCTATATGTTCACCATTATACCTGCATTTTGTTCCTTTCTGTACCATACAGCAAAGAAGAACAGGTGGCATAATATTTGCCAAGTACTAGAAATTATATAGAAATTAAATTTTTTTCGTAGTGGTTTGCTCATTCTCCAAACTATGAACATCAAGCGTCTACACAGTTTTTCCCAAGCGTGGAATAAATGCATATATATAAAAAAGTCCTAAATAAACAATTAAGACTCCTCCTAATATCTTACAAAGGCTTAAATTATTTATTTCACTCAACCACCTTATATTTTATAAAGAATTTGATGGTCAGTGTGATGGGGTGTATAGCCCCGACATGGCAGCAGACACTAAAGAGTTAATAATGAGAGTGATCTCTTCTCCAGCTGCAGCTAAATGGCTGGTTAGCAACAGCTAGAATAACATGCTACATCCCAGATGGAGCAGGGCAGCTTCAGGAAAGGCTGGGAGCCATCACTGAAGAGCTCCACAGCATCAGACAGGTGAAATCTGCCCAGAGAGATCAATTCCCTGGCAGAAGCATCCAAGGGAAGGTTACCATGCAGAAGATGCCTGCAAGAGGTAGCAAGCAGCCCAAGGAGGCAGCAGGAGATGTAAGCAAACAGTCTTTGACTGCCTAATTCAGAGATCCCAGAGGGCAGACTTGCATCTCCCTGCCACTCTTCCCAGGGAAGGAAATAGAGACTGCTGAACCTCCAGGGTGTTGGTCACAACATAAGACTATTGAACTTCATTTTTGTTCCTGCTTCAATTTCCTTTGTTCTTTCCCTGATAAGGGAGGGAAAGGGACATACAGGGCCTGAGACTACCAACTGGAGGCCCATTACAGGACTCTTCGGCACTCACCTCTTACTACCCCAAAAGAGGAGGGAGGGCTGGAGCCACAGAGCAGCTGAGCACTACAGGTCACATTTCTAAATGGACACAGATGGAAATGGAGGCAAATGCCCCAGCCACGAGGGGATGCACTGAAGGGGAGAAGCCAGATGACAGTACGATGTCATTACCCAAGGACAAAAAGTGGGACCTAATAAAAGGTACGTGAATCTTTTAAAGGCTGCATTTTCCAGCTACTTCATAGGAATCTCTCTCGTTTGTATTCTATCACTATTTATGTAAACAAAAAAATTAAAAAAAGATTTACAATAATTATTTTTCATTTGTAGGCAAAAGTCCAATACTGCTCTGAAAGAAGTCCATGGGAAGAACTGGGACAGGCCCAGTATCGTTACAGCCTCTATTTCATGGCTTACTATTATGTACAAGGCCACAGCACGGCAACCTATGACTTGATTGATTCCACTAACCAAGGCTCATCTTCTAAGCCTCAGATTTATTTGCCGTGATGCCAATTCTCTTTACAGGATTAATACATATGTATATTTCAAGTGAAATTCACCTCTTAAAATTCATACCAGAATAGAGGGCTTGCACAAAACAACAAAAGTCTCTTAGTGGAACTTAAACATACTAATAGAGGTTTTGAGTGACTCATTGGGCTTTCTGTGAGCTTTCTTCATTGCCATAAATTTCATCTTCGTAATAATCATGGTTTGCCAGAGAAAGATGCAATTGACATTAGTCACCAAATTCAGCACTCTGTAAAAATTCAATCTAGACAATATATTTGATAATGAGGCTCATATTCCCTTTCAATTTTTCTTCCATTGCAAAAACATTCACCTCATCATTAGGATGACCAGATAGCAAGTGTAAAAAATCGGATCAAGGTGGGAGTGGGAGTGGTAATAGGTGCCTATATAAGAAAAAGCCCCCAAAATTGGGAATGTCCCTATAACATCAGGACATCTGGTCACCCTATCCATCACGCAAACAGCCAAAAATACCTATATACTGCAACTATTAAGAGACTCTCCCTTTTACAGGACTAAAAAAGTCTAAGGGTTATTTGGGTCACATCATAATGTAAAAACAGTTAAACATAATGTGTGTGTGTGAAGCTGAGAGAGAGAGAGAGAGAGAGAGAGATCAGTCATGCTGGAGTATATGTGAATGTGCTAGAAACCAATCAAAAAAAAAAAACCACACCATCTAAAATTCTTAAGTAGAAATGTAGGTATTCTCCATATACAATACCTCTAAATGAATTGTTTAAAAAAAACTTCCTAGAACAAAGGCAACAAAATATGCACTGGAAAAGTCAATAGTATATAGCATATAATGTATTGAACATTTAGTAGATGTGGAAATGAAACTCCTGTACTTCTTCCAGACCATCTATGTCTACCGTCTCTGACACCTGAAAGTACCATTTGAGGAATGTAATAGTGTTATGGAACACGTTATCCCTTGTTATTAAAAGGATGAAACAGAAATATGAATGTATCTACAAATATAGGATATTATGTTTTGCAGAAATAGTCTAAAGTATAAAGCAAAGTATGGTGTACTCTAACATCTTTTTCAAAAGGCAAGACAGTTGGAAAAGATATGACATTAATCATCCTAAGTCATTTTTCAATCTTTGTCCTTTATTAAATTACACCAAAAATGTCGTGTTCATTTTAAAATTCCCTTTTCATGCAATTCCTTATTTTAATTTAAGTAGCAATCATATCAAAAGAAAAACTGCTGTTCAAGGGATGGGAATTTGCTTAAATAATTACTGAAGTGGAACAGACTCTTCTGGTCATTCTGATATTATGTCATATATCACTGCATTTTCAGAAAGCTTTCTGGATGGATATGTTGTACACCCAAAAAATAAATCAAGAAGAGAAGTAGATAATTTACAGAGTTGTCAGGAATCAGTTTTAACACTTACTTTTGCGAAGATCTGAAAAATGTCTATTGCAGGTAGCAACTGAAAAGCATCCTGGATCTCCACTCTCAAATAAAGCTGCAATGTCTGTGCCAGGTGCCTGAGACCCTCTTTCATTTCTTCACTTAACTTTTCAATATCTTAGGGAAAAAAATACAGCAAAGCATGAATAAAACCTTCTGTGAACATCTTTAAGAAGTCCAATGACAGCAGTTCAATCTAGACATTTCCAATCCCAAATTTAATTTTGACAGAAAGTAATTATATACCACTATTTTTGACAGCTACATATCATCACTAAGCAGAGTTTATCAAGTTGCTACTTTCAAATCACAAACATTATGGTGAGTGAATTATCAAAAGCCTAACAATAAAACAGATGTGTAAGCAGATACAATATGTTAAATTAGTCAATTAAGTTTGTTACAATTATAATGTGTTTGCATGTTATCCTACAATTTTATTCTCCTTACAACTGGATGCATTTTTATATCACTTTCTTCATATGAAGTGTCACAAATTGCTTTATGCTGACCCAATGGAATAAGCAGAGTACAAGGACTGTGGTACACATAGAAAGGGAAAATACCACATAAAGATTGACATTTAAAACCAGTACTAATACAAGTAAATATTATTCTGATATTAAATAATAAAAATCACAATTCCAAATGAGGACAATGGGAGCTGCATGTGCTCTGCATCTCTGTAAATCAGGCTAGGTGAATTGCCAAACTTCAAAGAGCAAATCAATGTCAGAGCTGGGAAAAGAACCCAGATCTCCTCTCAGTTCGCTGGGCCACACTTCCACCCAGTCTTCTCCTTCCTTTCAGTCTAGTTACAATGAAGGGAACAAGGAGTAATGAAAGAAAGGTAACATGGATGAGTTTAAATATGAATCACAGAGTAAAACTAAGAGGAAAGTTTCAAAGTAAGTTTATTATTCTATGTTACTGATTAAATTCAACACTGGCAGAATAAGCAAAACTCCAGTGAAGTTGCACCCACCTGCATCAAGGGTCAACTTGGTTCTATTATTTTAAATGTTGAGCTGCATGAAGGATTAGAAATGACTTTCATAAGAGCTGGTCGAAACAAAATCCACTGAAATCACAACCATTATTTGGCAGGCATTTATGGGAGGAAATTAGCAATATCAGACACATGTAGAATAGATAGGGAGTTGGAGTAAAATAAATTAATATAGATTCCATCACCAAAAACACTTAATTAACCATCCAAAAGAGAGAGTGCTTTGGCATTCTACTCACTCCATTATACCTCCAAAAACAGACTCTTCCACCTCACATGATCATAGACCTACAGGAGGTCCAACAAATTGCCACTATCATAGCACTGTCTCAACACATACACTTGTGCTAAACCCTTCCAAATAGGACCAGCTTTATTTATATGCTGCATGGCCTCAATAGACCATTAGATTGTTTTTTCCTTCAGGTTTTATAAAATATCATAATACTTTGCATTCAGAAAACACCATCAATTCCAAATAATCCAAATGCACATTACAGAATATTATTATTTATTATGAAGACGGACAAATCGGATTCACTTCACGCCCCCATCACTGAAAGGAAACCAACTCTGTGACAGAACGCAGCAATAATTTAACAGCCCAGTGCAGAGGGACACTACAGTTTAGAACAGATGTGAACAAGAATATTGCATCCAACTGAAACTTCAGGGAGAATTTAAGAGAGGTTGAAGCAGAATGTAATTACTCAAATTGGAATTTATCCAGGACACCAGCAATTCTTGCAAAAAAAAGTCCCATGAGATATTTAATGGCAAATGATCAGGAACTTTGTTTTTCCCAACTCATCATGAGACCAAAGGTAAAAATCAAAGTGAAACATAATTTGTAAATACCTTAATTCTGTGTGCTTAGAAATGTGTTTAACTGTGTCAGACCCTAGTCTTGGAGAGACCGTGCAACATAAAGTTTGTGACAACTTTACTAAATTATGCACAGAGATTTTGTTATGCAGCTCCTACTGACACCAGCAGGAGGCAGACAGCAAAGTATTTGCACACAATGTTGTAAATATACTCCTTTCTGCATGTATTAAAACTTTTAAAGAATAATATTGGATTTGAATCTTGATAAATGGAACCACAGTAGAGATAGCCTGTACAACCTTCACCAATTTTAGACCTTTAAGTACTAATGCATTAACAGTAATGCAGAAGTAGCAAATGCAGCAGAAGATCAAGGTGACATTCCAGACCATTGATCTCAGGGCATGTCTACACTACGGGATTATTCCGATTTTACATAAACCAGTTTTATAAAAGAGACTGTATAAAGTCGAGTTCACGCGGCCACACTAAGCACATTAATTCGGTGGTGTGGGTCCATGGTCCAAGGCTAGCGTCGATTTCTGGAGCGTTGTACTGTGAGTAGCTATCTCGTAGCTATCCCATAGTTCCCGCAGTCTCCCCCACCCACTGGAATTCTCGGTTGAGACACCAATGCATGATGGTGCAAAAACAGTTTTGCAAGTGATTCTGGGTAAATGTCGTCACTCATTCCTTCCTCGATGAAAGCAACGGCAGATAATCATTTTGTGCCCTTTTTCCCTGGATTGCCCTGGCAGATGCCATACCACGGCAACCATGGAGCCCATTTAGCTTTTTTTTACTGTCACCGTATGTCTACTGGATGTTGCTAACAGACACGGTACTGCAGCACTACACAGCAGCATTCATTTGCCTTTGCAAGATAGCAGAGACAGTTATCAGTTGTTCTGTACCATCTGCCATGCCATTGTAAATTGGCGATGGGATGATGGTTATCAGTCGTTCTGTACCGTCTGCTGCTGTCATGGGTGCCCCTGCTGGAGGTCGGCGGGGCGCAAAGACAAAAAGGGAATGACTCCCTGAGCAATCCCCTTTATGGTATCTAAAAATAGAGTCAGTCCTGCTAGAATATAGTGCAAGTGTACTAGAGAACCAGTGCACCACAGACCCAGAGGGCAAAGCCGCTCCATGTCACATCCCGCAGAATGATGAGCTACATACCATTCACGGGGGTGCCGCAACAACCCATCCGTTGCTTCCCTTCTCCCCAACCCTCCTGGACTACATTGCAGTGTCCCCTCCATTTGTGTGATGAAGTAATAAAGAACGCAGGAATGAGAACACTGACTATAAAGTGAGATAAATGAGAGGGAGGCAGCCTCCAGCAGCTATGATGTCCAGGCAGGACATTAAGCGGTGCGGGGAGAGGAGCCCAGCATCTGTGCTATAGTCCAGGCAGCACAGAATCTTTTCTTTACACAGAGAGGGGCTGATGGAAGCTCACCTCAGTTGCATGAAAGCGGTTACCAGCCGTTCTGTACCATCGACTAGAATGACTGGGAGTCATTTCCTATTTTTACCCAGGCACCCCCGGCAACCTCACTGAGGCCAGCCAGAGCACTCACAGGCTGATGATGACGATGGGTAGCGGTCATATCGTACTCACTGGGGAGTGGAGGGAAAAGGATACTGCTGTTCACATGCCGCAGCATTGCATCTACCAGCAGCATGCAGTAGACATAGGTGACATCGAAAAACTCAAGAAATGATTTTTTCCCTTTTCTTTCATGTGGAGGGGAGGAGTAGATTGTCGAGCTAAACCCTGAACCACGCCGGAGAAATGTGTTGACCTTACAGGCATTGGGTCAGCCAAGAATTGCAATATTTTCGGAGACTGCTGGGGACTGTGGGATAGCTGGAGTCCTCAGTCCCCCCTCCCTCTCGCATGAGCGTCCATTTGATCTTGACTTTCCGTCATGCTTGTCACACAGCACTGTGCTATGGACTCTCTATCATAGCCTGGAGATTTTTTTCAAATGCTTTGGCATTTCATCTTCTGCAAGGAGCTCTGATAGAACAGATTGTCTCCCCATACAGCGGTTAGATCCAGTAACTCCCCGCACGGTCGGGAGCTCTTTTTGGATGGGACTGCATGCCACCCGTGCTGATCAGAGCTCCACGCTGGGCAAACAGGAAAAGGGGGGACCTTTTCCTGTTTACCTGGCCACTGCATCCGAGTTCAGATTGCTGTTCAGAGTGGTCACAATGGTGCACTGTGCGATACCGCCCGGAGGCCAATACCATCGATTTGCGGCCACACTAACCCTAATCTGATAGGGTAATACCAATTTCAGCGCTACTCCTCTCGTCGGGGAGGAGTACAGAAATGGGTTTAAAGAGCCCTTTATATCAATATCAAGGGCCCCGTTGTGTGGACAGGTGAAGCGTTAAATTGGTTTAACGCTGCTAAAATCGATTTAAACGCGTAGTGTAGACCAGGCCTCAGATTTAACGTGTGCAACAGATTCTGATGATTATGAAATTGGCAGAGTAGATCTTGAAAAGAGGAAGGGGAAGAATATATTGCTCCTCCCAAAGGAGAATACATATATACAAAGAGAGAAAAGAAAACTGGTGAAGTGACATTGGGGATGTATAAACCACACACATAGTAAATCAAAGAAAGTAATTCTCATTCCAAAGAGGCAGTACA
Organism: Chelonoidis abingdonii; assembly: GCF_003597395.2. Lineage (NCBI taxonomy): Eukaryota > Metazoa > Chordata > Testudines > Testudinidae > Chelonoidis > Chelonoidis abingdonii. The sequence continues at coordinate 148,069,921 of NC_133771.1, forward strand.
TAATAGTGTTGAAAAGTAATGATCTGATGGATGACAAATTAAGATAGTGGTACTACCAGTCCATTATACAGATCCCTTGCAAATCCTAGCGGCAAACAAAAATGGCAGCAAAAATATTAACTTCTGTAACAGTATTAACTTGCAGCTGTGCTGCTCAAACTCTTGATGTCTCTGTGATGTACTAAGGGTTCCTGAAAATGGAGGGATCTCCAGTAACAAAGATGGAAACCAGCTTGTGGTGTTCGTGGCTTGTTGCTATGCCTAATAAAAGCTTGTTGTTTGAAAAGAGTTACAGCTCCATAATGTAATGAAGTTCTGTACCAACTTTAATGATCATCAGTGCAGTAAAACAAAGCTATAGTTTGCAATTGCGTGTTATGATCTTTGGTGTAGAATGGGGGTGAGGAGCAATTGCTTTGGGGGAAAGTGACAGGCTAATGAGTGGCTAATGAGAATGCTTACAGGCAGCCCCACTTAAGCAAAACAAAGCCTCTCTGGGGCTTCTATTTTATTTCTGTGGGACATCTTCAACCAGAATAACCTGAACCAGCAAAGCCTAAAACCATATTCAGCTCATGCAGTTTCGCAGTCTCCAAACAAACAATACTGTTTGTAAAAACAGTTTTAACTTCAGACAAGCAGGCCAGCACTCTGATGCCTTCACAGCTCATCATCCCAACTCCTGGGGTGCAAACTCCTCTCTCTTCCTCTCAGGGAAGCTTTTTAAGGTTGGAGCCTAACTAGGCTCAGCTGTAGCTGATTACAATCCATTTGGGGAGATACTCCCATTTGGGGTCTGAAACCTCTGCTAGGGTTTAATCCCTGAAGCCGCTGTCTGATTCAGTGGCTCCTAATCTAATGGGCAACAAAGAGGTAAGGTACAACTGGAAGGAGGGACCCTCAAAAAGGGGGCATCAAAAAAATCAGTACCCAATCATATGCACCAACAATTAATTTGCCATCTCAAAAATTTCTTTTATGTTGGTGAAAGTTTGCATTTGTAAGCTTTAAGACAGCAAGAGTAAACATTTACATAGAAGATAACTTGACAAGACTATGTAAGTGTCACAGCTCACCAGGTGTCATTCCAGAAAGCAAAAGTATCAGCTAGTATTTATGGCTTTTGAGCAAGCTGCACTTCAGAGTTTAAGACCACACAGCAGAAATCATACTACTAAAGCTCTGGGAGCAGACACAGATGGTACAGTAAATGTATGTATCTGTGAGATTTGCCTCCCATTGCTAGTTCCTTAAAAAAAACCAAGCCTTTTTAAACCACTGAGAGGCAGCATACACTCTCTGCAATGCCTGGATTTTCTTAAAAATTAGAATTTTATTGCAAGTTTTCTGGCAGACGTTCACAGACTCTGTATCATATATTCACACTTAGCCTGATCCTTCAGCTACTTCAGCTCCTAATACCCCGCATTCCCACTGACTTCGATGAAGGCAAGGTAAGTTCAGGCCTCTCAGTATCTTTCAGGAGATACTGTTCTCCATACCTTACCAGACTCCGTCCCCCAGTTAATATGCAAGAAATGAAGACCATAAAGTAAGACTGTACCATAGCAGCAACGGATACCCAATGCTTCAAAGGAAACTCACTGCTCACGGTGCACCTGGCGAGCTGTATAATACTATAGTACGAAGGGAAATTTCTTACTGATTCCAGCAATATCCTCAAGCATGAGGATCAATAGTTTTTAACCTGCAATCTCACTAGAGTAATTGTAAATGCTGTTCTTATTCACCTATGTGTCTAATCCCTTTTTGAATATTCCTAAACCACTTCATTTAAGAATATCCAGCAGTGCATTCTAATAGCTAATAAAAGGAATCCATTTTAATTCCGAGTTATCACTTTCAAACTGGTTGCCTTACTAATGTTCCTTTGTCCTTGTATTATGCAAAAAAGGTGAATACAATGGCAGGCACTACAGCAGAAAAACAAAAATAGCATAATAAATAGTTGCGTCTTTGGGTTTTTTAATATTTCAGTGACATTACATATATGAAGTTACTTAAAATCTAGACCATGGTTCCTTGCCAAATTAGAACAGTTTTAAAAGGCAAGCAAAATGTTTATATTAATCTACACAATGTCCCCTTTACTATTAATTTTCTCTTATGCTGCAATAAATTGAACTAAATGTACTTTTTGCCATTTAAGTCAGACCAGTAGAGACTCTGAGCTATCCAAGACTTGAAAGGATCAGCCTTGTCTGCCTAACTTTGAAAGACTAGAAGGCAGAACCATTCCATGGGTACCTGAAACTTATGGAAACACAATCTGATCTTTCTGTTTACACTGAATTTTCAGAAAGACGAACATTTAATAAGAGCCTCAAACAGTCTCATTTTTCTCTTATTAGAAGTTCCGTTGAATCTTTATGCACAAAGGCAATATTAACAACAAACTAAAATAGATAAAAAGGGTTTATGACCAAAAAGTGTGTGGATTTGTTTTTTTAAACTAGATTCACTCAGAAATTTCTACCTGTTCTAGCAGATATGATGTCATCTTAAAGAAACAAGCCGAACAAATAAGGTGCATACTCTAAGTCAGGCAAAAGTCTAACTAAAGTCAATGGTTGTGCAAGAAGTGAAGAATTGGCCCTACACTAGCACTAGAAAACTGTAACCTAATTTTCCACAGAAATTTCAGCAGTTCAAAGAGGGTCTTTCATTCCCTTCTACACTTTGATTTTTTTCATTTACGATTTATTCCACATAACAAAATTTCAGAAGGGCGAGCCAGAAGAAAACAAACCAATTGTACTATGCATTTACAGCCATGTGGATGGTGATTACTTACTTGACTGAAGATCAGAAAAAGAGTAGAGTTTCTCAGAAGGACATGCTGCTGATTGTCCAAGCTGAAGGGAAAAAACAAAAATAATGAATGCATGATAATAAGCATTTATAGAGCACATTTTATCTCCAAAGTACTGAATTACTCATCACCGTGAAGTAATTAACAGCAGTGACATAAATCTTTTGTTGTTCACGTCACATATTCTATAAACCACCATAAAAATACTAAATGAATTTTTATTTGTTATGACACTTCCCACTAATTTATTTTCTTGGCTTTGGCAGTTTATCTTTAATAATTTACTTCAGCCCTGTGTCCCTTAATAGGGAACAATTTATAAGACTAGAAAGCTTCTTTCACTTCATGTGACTGTAATTAATATAAAGGGAAGGAAGGATATGTGTGTGTATATATATATATTCTCTTTAAAAGCATTGCCAAACATACATCCATAACAGTGTACAAAAGAATATAACAAATAATATTTTAAGTCCTCAAACTATATCAAATACATATATTTTGGTCTGGGAATAAGGGCATTAGGACTAGAGCCAATAAAAAAAGACAACATTCTTTACTGATTTGCAACCTCTTAGTCATAGGTAGTTGAAGTAAGCATAGCATTTAGTCCATGCAGATTTATATGAGAACCACCAACGTGAAAAGATTGTAAGCCCAGAACTTTCAGGTGAGTTCAGAAAAATCTAACAGAGCCTAAGCTAACAAGTCTGCAGAGCACAGTATTGTACACCCCAGAAGAAAATATCCACCAGCATTCAATTCTTCTGCAAAATCTTGTATATTCACTTCTACTCAAAAAGGGCTTGGATCCTGCTCCCACGAAAGTCCATGCCAAAACACCCATCAACTTCAATGGTATAGGATCAAGCCCAAAGTGATCTTCTTCCTTCTCCATTTCTGAGGGAATGAATTTTGGGACTCAATTACACATTCACTGCATAAGAGAAACTTTCATTGACTTCAACAGACATTGCTCTTCTGCAACAGTTTCATGAGCAGGCCCCTGGAGCTTAATTACGTTTATATTCATATTTCCTGATGTTTCCAGTGTTGCTAGGAATTAATTAGTGATTTTGTAATGCTAAATGCATGTTCCATTTTGTTCATCCACCTAGCCACCTCTGCTTTTTAGTCTTTAATTGCTAGACTACTATTATAATAATTATTTAGAGAGCAAGACTGTTTCCATATAACTGTAGAATGGGATACGTTTAACAGAATGTCACTTACTAGTTTAAAAACAATCCTGCCAACAAGTCTCACTGAGTCAGGAGGAAAGTTAGGCTCAATACTCTTAAGACATTTGCATTCTCGCTTGTGCTCCTGCCAGGCTTCTTTCTGTTACATTAAAAAAAAAAAAAAAAAAAAAAGGATAATACACTTTATTTCAGACCAACAAATACATTAATGATATAGATTACAGAGGGAGCTGAGGGGTGTGTGTGCCATAAACAGATAGCTAAGGGTTAATGTTTCTTTTACCTGTAAAGGTTTAACAAAGGGAACCAAACACCTGACCAGAGGACCAATCAGGAAACCGGAGTTTTCAAAGCTCAGGGAGGGGATTTTTGGGTGTGTGTCTTTTGTCTGTGTCTCTGGTCTGTGCTCTCTCGGCTATGAGAGTGATCTCTATCTCCAGGACTTTTCTAATCTTCTGTTTCCAAGTGTAAGTACAAAGGTAGAAAGACAATAGGCTTATATGGGGTTTTTTTTTGTATTTACATGTGTGTAGTTGCTGGAATGTTTTAAATTGTATTTCTTTTTGAATAAGGCTGTTTATTCATGTTTTGTTTTAAGCAATTGACCCTGTATATTGTCATCTTGATACAGAGACCATTTTTATGACTTTTTTCTTTCTTTTTATATAAAGTTTTCTTTTTAAGACCTGTTGGATTTTTTCCTAGTTGGAACTCACCAGGGAATTTGTGGGGAGGAAGGAAACAGGGGGGAAGGGAAACTCTCTTGGTGTTAGAGTTGCAAAGCTTGCATTTGCAGGGACTCTGAGTGAGGGTGAAAGAAACTTGATCTCTCTGGGTTTGTGTTTCAAGGAATGGAAGCAGGGAAATCTCCTAGTGTACCCAGGGTGGGAAAATCTGGGGGGAAGTAAAGAGGGAGAAGGGAAGTGGGTTTATTTCCCTTTGTTGTGAGACTCAGGGCATCTGAGTCTTGGGGTCCCCCAGAGAAGGTTTTGGGGAGACCAGAGTGAGGCAGGCACTGGAATTCCTGTCTGGTGGCAGCGATATCAGATCTAAGCTGGTAATTAAGCTTGGAGGGTTCATGCAGGCACCCACATTTTGGACGCTAAGGTTCAGAATTGGGACTTATGCTTATAACATGGTGGCAGAGGTGGGATTCGAACCCATGCCCCCAAAGAGACTGGAGATAGATATCACTCTCATAGCCGAGAGAGCACAGACCAGAGTTATAACAGGGGGGCATGGATCAATGTTCATGTCGTGCTCCCCATCAGTACCTGGCCTGGGCCCGGGAAGCTAACGATCCAACCAGAAACCCAAATTCTGTGATGAATCCTGGTCACGTGCCATCTGAGGCATGTTGAGCACATGCTAAGATGACGATAGAGGGAACTGGTAGCGACCAGTATACTTTGGCTACTCAACACTTTAAAACCATTTCTTCATTGTTTGCAACAGGCTCTGATATTCAGCGGGGATGGGGGGTAAGGGTGGGGAAGCCCTCAGCATTGCTGTCAAGTTTTGCTCTGCTCCATGTGTGACATTTTATGCTACTCAAATAAATAATTTATGTATAACCATAAACTTACGCATACAGTCTACACACCTTAGCAAAAAGAGGGTATGAAGTTTAGTTAAACTGGCAGCTTGCCAGGGGCAGATATTTGAGGGTACCCCAGGGAAGGGCAGGGAGTCTGAATGGGAAACAGGGGAGGGGCGGGGGGAAACTGGGTGGGTGGTTACTGGAACTGTTGATACTTGGAGTTATGGTATTGCCAGAAGGTAGGTAGATGCTGGGGTTACTGAGGGACTGGTAATTCCTGGGAGGTAGATAGCGTGGTAGGGGCAATTGGGTGTAAGTCTTGCTGAGGGTCAGGAAGCTCCTGGGAAAGCAGGTGCGTGTTGGGTCTAGTAAGGGATTCTGTTGGGGAGAGCTGGGTGGTGGTGCTCGTTAGAGAACCTATGGCTGATATGAGGTTCCAACACCTTGTGTTGTTGCCTCTTATCTGCCTGTTCTTGCCCTCATCCAGCACTGGCAGTAGCAAGACAAGCAGCACCACAGTGGCCTCCAGCAACTAAAAGGCCCAACTGCTTGTAATCCTCCCTCAGTTCGGCCAGATGCATGATGACATCTCAGCTGAGATGCACAAATGTGTGACAGGTTTGCCAAACATACAGAGTGTCACACAAGGCATGTTATACATAGTAGCTCTGCCTTGGGCGAGACAACTGCCTTCTCTTTGTCTCATGACCTTCAGTTCAGGTTTTGCTGAAATATAAACTGTGGGATGCCACGTCGCCATTTCCTTTGCATCTCTTCTGTAGTCAGCCTGCCAAAATAACTGAACAGCAACATTCTCTAGTGCTGGGCCCATGCCACTGCCCAAGAAGCAGCACACACTGTACTATGGAACACCTGGGATCACAGCTATAGCACTGGACTTGGGAAGAGAGTTAGGCCTGACTCTCCATTCAAAAATGCCCCCAGCAACCTATCTTTTCCTCTAGGAAAACAGCCTTCTACTGCAAGTTGATGTAGTTAGTGGCATAGCTCAAGTTATAAAGTCTGTGCTGCAGTAGTGAAGGTTCAACCCCAATAATGGGGGCAGACAACTAACATTAAAAAATCCTAGGAAATTACACATAAAAACTACATTACAAGAAACGTTATTATGATTGCAAAGTCAAGCACTTGAAAGTTATGAAATGCCACATTTAAAGTTGCCTGTGTAACTTTAATTCTGCCCCTTTGTGTGTGCATTATGATACAGTCTTGAATTACATGATCACATAGTATTTTTTTCCACAGAACCCCTGCCTCGTTCTATACACAGGATGGACACAGAAGGGGGCAGAATTAAAACTGCACAGGAACCTTCTATCCAACATTTCTTAACTTTTGAGTGCATGACATTGCAGTGTAAATGACCTTCTTTTAATTTTGATTTATTTATTTATGTAAACTGTAATAGGGTATAAATGCCATCATTGTTACTTGAGCTTTCAGTGACTAGGAAAAGTGAAGTTATTTAAAAAAAAATTTATATGATAAATAAATTGAGCCTGATTTTCTCTCATTTACCTAGTTTTTTTTTCCCCAGTATAATTTCATTGACTCAATGGAGTTACTCCTGATTTACCCCAATGTGAAAGAAGAATCAGGCCCAAGACATCCAATAGTGTCAATGACCAGTAATGCACATCAGTATTCACCAGTTATGTTAGGGGATTAAATAACTCGGCTTCAATTTAACTACTTAATTCTTCTCTTCAGTTATTATCTGGCTGATGAAATCTTTGCAAGATGTCATTAGGATTCAAGTTATAAACCTTTTTAAGATCACAATTTAAAAATTAAGGTTTCTCATTTGTTAATAGTCATTAGTAGGCAAGCAAATGGATTTTAAAAGCAGGGACACTAACGGCTCACAGCTTTAAAGATTGTGAAAATTAAAAGCAGAAGGAATGATAAATCAGAAAACAAGAACCTGAATGATTTATATTTGACCTTTAGAAGCATTGGGATAGGAAACAATCAAAAGAAACCAAAAGTAATGTTCTGTTTTAGATCTTGAGATGCAAACATTTATATATGGAGTTACTTTACACGAGCAGTCCTATTGAAATCAATGTGGCTACTTGTGAGAGTAAAGTTGCTTGTGCGTAAGCGTATGCAAGACTGGGTCCTTAATGAACAACTTAAAACTTTCACTAGACTTATTTTTATTTACTGAATGGACAGATTTAACAGGATAGAGGAACACGGGGGGAAGGGGAAAAGGGATGTAGGGAGGGTGTGCACATACGGAGAACTGGTGCACTTCTTCCTTAAAATCAGTGGGGAGCAGGAACAGCAATGAGTCTTTAAGCGAGTCTCTTGTTATGTTGGAAGGTTGGGCTGTTTTTGTATTCCTTCGGTTTGCTTTTGTTACTTTAGTCAATCCAGATTTTTGTTAATGTTTCATATAAAGTCTGCGTAATAGAATTGGAAATTTTTAAGCCTGTATACATCTAATGTTGGCATTCACAGCAAAGTCTGAAGCTACTGGGCTGCTTTACAGATGTCCGTGTAAAAGTGAAAAGGAGAAACGAAACAGTTAACAAAAAGATATGATAACAGTTAAAACGAACATAGGGCTCCACAAGGCGATTTAGTTTCCGATAGAAAGGCAGTAGGAGAAACAAAACAACCAACTGAGGAGAACAATTTCTGTCACGTATCAGCTATCAGTATCGGGCTGCATGATGTCTGAAACAGAAATAGCTCTTCTACAATCAGCAGTAAAATAGGACATGATGGGCAGAAGAAGTAGGGATGCTATAATGCTTGAGCAGGGGCAAGTGTACACTGCCCTCTGGTGAGGTGATTTAATAGTTTTAAAATTCTAACGCTGGAGGAATCCTCATCCATCAGATGATAGGAACAAAGACCCTGGTGGTGGGAATTTATCATAAAAGACTATGAAACTCTTACAAGAGACCACCATCCCAGACAGCTTTCAGCTGTAATAGACATCCCAGAACACAAACACTGGTGTAAGGTGACTCACCTCTGGCCTACTGAGTTCAGTACTACTCTACCATATATTAAGACCTATATTAAGCACCTAATTTTGGTCAGTGCCTTAAGAAAGATTTCACTGTATTTTTTGTTTGCAGAATTCCCATTGCGTGGCTACATGAATGGCCCCAGAAGGAAGGACAGAGAGTGTGTCAAGAACTGGAAGTGGCAGTTCATGGGAATCTGTGAACTGATGGGTTGAAAATAAACATCTAATTTTACGTTCTGTGTGAGTAATGAATAGCATCAAATGGATGATTTTAACTTTAAACAACAAGGTGTCAATATCACGTAGCAGTTATTTTACTTTGGAGTATCTTTCTTATGCCTTCAAGTAATAAATTATTTAATATTTTTTTCTTCCACATGGGAGCCTTGTTCTTGTATTTCTTTATTTGTAACTCTACAAGTGAACAAAATGACCCCAACTAGACATTATAATACAGTTAGTGTCACTAAGTATCTGACAAATACAAGTTAAATATCTACTGCTGAGAATTACTTTTGTCCCAAAGAAACAAGGTCATGCTTGTAAGTGTCCAGACATAATTCTGTGTAATATAATTATATTGGCATTTTTATCTTGCTTCAGCTAAAATTGCTCTTTGGAGTCAGCCTTTATCTGTCAAAAAAATTTCCTATGATAAATGCTGCATAGGATTTTAGATATGCTAACGGTATCATCAAAATGATTAATAGCTTTCCCAACCAATAAAGCACTAATGAGATGAAATATGCATTATCGCACAACATCATATCTCACAGTCTCCTAAACTTAGAGATACGTTTTCACACTAGAATGATGTTAAGATTGCATCTTTTCCTTACCATTGCAGTCAAACCAAAACTGATCACAGAGTGGATGCGTTTATTATTTATTTTACTGAGGGAATGCTGGAATGAGGACAGCCATTCAGACTTCAGAGATTGGCAAGAAAAAGTTGCAACTGCATTAAATCTCTGCCTCCCAATATGGTGGTTGTGTGTAAGAAAAGTCACCTTAACTCTACATTTCTTGGCTTGCAGTCAGAGCATTTACATTCTCACATCCAAATGGGGTACAAATAGCACAAGGTTATGTGGCCAAAGTCTCAAATCTATCTTAACAGAGATTTTTTCCCCTGGTAAATTGCCTTCAATTTTTCAGTAGTAACAACATGGTACTGAGGACCTAAGAAAGCCAAAGGGAGAGCACCCTATTCTCCTCATGACTCCTCTGCTCCTGCCAGCCCTCCATGGCCTCAGAAAGAAACACGCTGACTCCCGTATTCTCTAGTCCCACTCAGCCCAGGCTCCTGTACTGGATCTCTCCCCCCTTTCACTTCTCTGCCTCACTATCAGCAGCTTGGGCTTTAGTCACAGGAGGGCCTTCTAGTCCCAGCACACACACCCCATATATCCTCTAGCTGGCAGCTATCAGACCCAGTCCCCACGCGATGTTATCCAGCTGCGTCTGATCATTCCCAACACCTGCCTGCCAGGACCCTCCACTGAACAGGGTTGGCTGCTCCCTTCTGGCCCTTAGAGAAGCAGGCTGCCCTGTTACACCTGGGCTATCACCTTAGGCCACCTCTAATCTCCTGCCTCCCCAAACTCAGTGCTCCTACCACCTCCAAAGCTCGGCCCCCCGCAACCTCCTCCAGAATCACATGAGAAATCATCTCATTCTCCCTCCACATAGACATACATAGGAGCCTTGTGTCCCCCTCCCCCACAAGCCTCCATGGGATAGGATTACATTTTAACCTTTAACTCTGTAGCAGGGGTGAGCAAACTATGGCCTGCAGGCTGGGTCCGGCCCCTTAGGGCTTTGGATCCGGCCCACGGGATTGCCACCCCTGTGGCATCGCGGGCCCCACTCTGCTCCAGGAACCGTCCGGCACGTCCCTGCAGCCCCTGGGGATGGGGAGGCCGAGGGCTCCATACACTGCTCTTGCCCATGGGTACCTCCCCCAAAGCTCCCATTGGCCGGGAACAGGGAACCGCGGACAATGGGAGCTTCAGGGGAGGTACCCCCTGGCAAGAGCAGCGCATGCAGAGCCCTCCCCCAGAGACGTGGTGCTGTCCACTTCCCAGAGCGGCGCGAAGCCAGGGCAGGCAGGCAGGCAGGCAGGGAGCCTACCCTGGCCCCAGTGTGTGCTGCTGCCACCCTGGAGCTACTCCAGCTAAGCGGCACTGGGCCGGAGCCCGCACCCCGAACCCCTCCTGCATCCGAACTCCTTGCTGTGAGCCCCCTCCTTCACCCCTCCCTACACCCCTGCCCTGAGCCCCCTCCTGCACTCCGCACCCTCCTCTGCCCCAAGCCCTTGCCCTGAGCCCCATCCTGCATACTGCACTCCTTCCCACACCCCACACTCTCTCCCGCACCCGAACCTCTGCCCCAGTCCTACATTCATGGCCCTGCAGCAATCTCCCCATCCAGATGTGGCCCTTGGGCCAAAAATGTTGCCCACCCCTACTTTGTAAAGGGCTAGGGAATTCCATTAACATAAAATAAATAGGTTAGCACTAAGCTGGGCAAAAGTTTTGCAACAGAAAAAATTTCCATCTGAAAATGCCGTTTTGTCAGAACTGAACCTTCCACTAAAAAAATGTCAGTTTTGATTAAATTTCTTTAGATAACGTGGAAATGTTTTGACATTTTGATTTTTTGTTTGTTTTGAAATGCATTTTATATTATAAAAATAAAATTAAAAATTGAAACAGAAATGAAACGCTTTGAATGATCCAAAACAATTTTTTTATAAAATTTGTTTTGTAGCAAATTTTGAAATTTGATATTTCATTCCCATTCAGAATGAAAAGAAATTAAAATATTGTGGAATTTTCCACAAACCACAAATTCTGGATCTTGCACTGCTGCTCTTCTTAGGGCTCCCAGCTGATTCCTACCAAGTTAGCTACCCAGAGCCTAACAATTCATAGTGTAGTTCCAAAATAAATAAATAAATAAAAAATATAGAAATATTTCATTTTCCACACTTAAATTTGGATTTTGATACTTTATATCAGTTATGGGAGTCCACTAAACTGAATTATATGTTGCTCCTGCTTTATTTATTTTTTTGTCCTGAAGAGTCAAAAATTTTTAAACATTTCCATTTGGACTGTTCTGTCTAATGCAGTAAATAAGGTGAGAGCTGTTTCAATTTAAAACCAAGTTTCATGCACTCTCTCTAAAATTGACAAAAACGATCAGATCAGCTTGAAAACTGATTGGCCAATTGAGTTGTTTGTTGTGGGGGAAATTGGAAGTCATTTCAACCAAGGTTCCTGAGCTACAATAGCCTAAGATGAGCTGTTCTCAAGTTTCAATTTTTGAGAGTGCGCATGAAACTCGGTTTTAAATTGAAACAGCTCTCACCTTATTTACTGCATTAGACAGAAGTCCAGAAACTCAGACTTCCTAAACCACACTGTTAAGTGCTTACTAATGTGGGATTAATTTTCTACCCATCAAAAATTAATCAAATCATGCTGCAGCTAAGCATAAAATGTAAACCCAAGCCCATGAGTCACATTTTTACAGAGGTCTGCAATTATCAACATAAAATAAAGTCCTTCTCTGCTAATAAAGGGGGATTTTTTTTAAAGAGCGCGAACTGCAGTTGATTCAGTGCCCAGCTGTTTATTTTGCTCAGCAATTAGTACAATTAGAAGTGCACATATTAAGGAATCATATGAAATCCAGCAGAGGTAAAGTAAAGCCTTCTGCCTTCGGTTTGGCTAATGGAAGCAGCACTTAAACACTGTACTACTCTCTGTTTTGTAGCCATTTTCTATAGGATTATCACAGAGAACACTGTGCCCTTCAGAACAGCCACAAAAAGGCTAACAAAACATTCCTGCTTGGTCTAATTGTGTGTCTGTTTATCTAGACCACCCACCCCAAGTGGAATGAAGATCCATGACTGCACAAGTGTCTTTATAAACTGGCATTTGTGGTGACAGTTTTCCACTCTTGGTTGGCTAAAGGTAAAGTCTTCTTCCGGATTCCCATGATTGTCAAATAACGCTGAGTACAATATTAAATACTATACTTCCAAGCCAAAACAAACGGAGCAATTTAAATGCACGTTACTCAATATGGACATGATCCTTCCTCACTGAAGTCAATGTTTGTTTTGCCATGGACTTTAATGGCAGTAGGGTCAAGTCATATTCTTGTTTGACATACCAGCTTGACAAGAAAAAAGCACCAGTCTTTTACATTCTACCAGTGATAATTTTCTTTTTTTCAGATATTTTCCCATTATCTTCCACAGTAAATATAACTGTGGCATTATTATTGATGCTAGAGTAAACACCTAATATATGTTGTACATGCATTTGCTGTATAATGAATCAAAGTGACATACCTATCTTTCCCCTCCATATATTCTAATCCCATAATAGAATTTTTTTTTTTGAGTTGCAAAGGAAAGTGGTCAAGTTATAAAAATAGCTTCTTCATAAAAACATATTAAATATCTGATCAAGAAAAGATGTTTTGAAGGTCACTGAGACCAGTTAAAAAAATTAAGCATTCAGACTTGTGAAATAATCTGCTAGACAAATTTAAATAGTCCCTCAAAGACCTTCTTTCAGTAGGTTATATCTTACAATTCATACTTTTTTCTATTTTTTTCTTCAAAAAATCAACAAAGTTAAAAACCCACAATTTTAATGTGATGTTCAAGAGTTTATAATTTGACTCATTTGGTGGTCCTTATGATCTTTGGCACCCTCTCACCGGCTAGCCTGCTTGTTGATTTCTTGCTATGCCCTTTGGCCAGGTCTCTGGCTGTCCTTTCCCCAATTGCGGTGTTAAAGAGTTAAATACTTCCAGAGGCCAGTGGCCCTAGATGAGGGGCACACAGTCCTTGGGCCATTCAGGTATGGCTCACTTGTTCAAGGCCTTAATAAACCCCACTTGCTGAGCTTGGTGGGAACCAGGTCCACGCACTATCCTGGGTTCCAGGTCAGGGATACTGTACAAAATGGTTGGCAACAAGCTCTCACAAACCGCTTATTTTTTTTCCTGGCCTATTTCCTACAGTGCCTGTCCTGCAAGCTGTTCCTCAGGGTTACCCTGTGGTCCTGTCCCCAGTCAGCTGGGCAGCTTCTCACCAGCCCATTGCTGAAGTCTCCTGATCTCAGTGGCTCCTCAGCTTCTCTAGCAGCCACCCACCCTTTTGCTCTTCAATCCTTTAATCTCTGCAGCTTTTGTGAGCCCCCCAATCATGCCCAGCTGAGCAGGCAGGAAGTCTCTCTATTAACCCTTTAGCAGCTGAGACAGCACAGGGTCTATACACCCCAGACAGATCCACAATGCCAAAATAGCATGGGCCTTTTCTCCACCACCTTGCATCTTGTGTAGTCTTTTACACTTGTGTAAACACACCTGATTTCAGGGAATTTTGTGCTAACTTTCAACAGGCAAGTGTAAATGACAATACACAGTGAAAGGCCATGGAGAATCAGGCCTTTGAAGTCTGTCACCTATCAAAAGAATGTAGGACCCTCAACACTGTAAACAGTTCTCAAAGATCTAGACACACATCATTCCAATATATATTAGGCAATATTCTTGAAACCCACTTTTTTCTTGGCATTCATCTCGGAATTGGTATAACAAACAAACAAAAAAAACACCCTAACCTGTAAAAACACAGGAGCAGTGTGCTGTATTGAAAACCATGTTAAAACTGTAATCTATCACTTTCAATTCTCCTGTGGTTCTCCTTGTCCTGTCTGCAGGCAGGCTGTTCTGTAGGGAAGTGGGCAATCAGAGTCAATTGTTCTGCAGACAGCCTGCCAAAAGTAAGTTGCACCTCTCTGTTTTAGGGAACAGCCTGCCTTCTCTCTTTGTTTTGGGGTTCGTGTGTGTTATTCTTCTATAGTCTAACAAATAAAGTAGTGCTACTTTATTTTATGTTTTTATCTAATTTCTCTGCATGTATGCCAGAAAACACAACAAGCAGGTTTTTCTGACCAAGTAAATCCTAACCACCAATTTCAACTTCATTTTGTTAACTATAAAAGGGGTGGGGAGGATAAAGCCAGGTAAGGAAGGAAGCCTTAGGGCTATATCCATAATTAAAACAAACAAACGAACAAAAATCCACAACCTTACATGAAAGAAAGTGGCATTCAAATTCAAGAACCTTAAAGTCAATGAGAGCTGTGGGTATTCAAAAGTCAGGCCTCTTATTTAAATAACTAGCTTTGGGCATCCCGTTTTGAAAGTCTTAGCCTAAGTAAATGAGAGGAAGAGGCAGGCTGTGAGTAAGTTACATATCAACATTGTCTGAATTAGTTATATTAGTTAGGTAAATTAATAAGCATTAAGCAAAAGCCGCAATGAGAGGGTAATTTGTTTATTTTTGCTCATTGTTAGTGACTTGTTGCTAATGGATTCCATAGATGTACAGGGACCATTAATGGGTAATGACAACACAATGTAGTGGAAACCCCACAGCTAAAGCATTATTTTTTTCTTTAGTAGCTTGTCATTATTTTTAAAAATGATCATTACCTGACAACGTGTATCACAGTATCTGGCAATTTTGCACTGAGAGCATCTAAGCAGCCGTTCATTCCTGTAAGAAACATCCTGTATTAGTTATGTAGGAAAAATAAAAATATATTTCCAAATATCTGAAGGAAAAAGGAGCCACAGAAAGAACAAATTGCTTGACACACATGTATTTATTTATTTTTACATACAAAGTCAAGGCAAGAAACCAAGGGCAAGAGATTCTGATTTCCTTACTCATATTGAACAGTACCCTATGAATGGTTTATTTATTTACTAGAGTCAATGGGGCTGCTTGTGTGTTAACAGTAAGATTACCGGAGTCTAGATTAAAGCGGCATCTCCCTACTCTCCAGTGAGATAATAAAACAGGAATCATTTGTTTTTCTTGCTTTGCTACCATAGTGTCAAAGAATTAGATTTTGCGGTTAATGCAATAGAATCTCAGACTATGGTGCAGCACAGCTGGATGTTGTCGTCTTTGGAGCCCATCAACGTGATAATATGTTGCAAGGCAGAATTCAGGTCCCCATTACCTGTTCATTACCTGTCTTAAGCAAGATTCTTGCTGTGAATCTGCAGATGTGACACTGAGGGTATGTCCAGACTACCCGCCGTATCGGCGAGTAGCAAGTGATTTATCGGGGATCGATATATCGCATGTCATCTAGACGTGATATATCAATCCCCGAATGCGCTCCCCGTTGACTCCGGAACTCCACCGGAGCAAGTGGCAGCAGTGGAGTCGACGGGGGAGCTGCGGACGTCGATCCCGTGCCGTGAGGACGGGAGGTAAGTTGGAATAAAATATTTCGACTTCAGCTATGGTATTCCCATAGCTGAAGCTGCGTATCTTACATCGATACCCCCCCCCGACCCCAGTGTAGACTAGGCCTGAGTTATTTGCAATGTGAAGTTGACCTGATAGTGGAAATGTATGCCTTTTAAAAAAAAAGGTTGCCTGTGATTGGTAAACAATGTGACTAAAGCAAAAACTCCATCTGAAAAAGACTATTGGGGGCACAAGGGGAGAGATGAGAAGTTTGAACCAGAGATACACATGAACATTTTAATTATGATTCTACAAAGTACCTCCTGGCTTGAGTGAGATTCCCTGCTGCTGGCTTAATTTAAGTCATATGACAAGCTGAGAACTTGACTTGGGGAGAAAATATAATTTACTAATAAAAGTTTTGTAAATTATTAGATGGTGAGGAAATATTTAGCATGAAATTATGCAGAAAATTAATCAAATTTACATGTTATAAATCAAATTCTGCTCTCAGCTGCACTGGCATTAGGATATGCATTGCAGTATCATTCTTGCCAATTTCTTAGCTGTCACAGCACCAGCAAAAAGCCCAGAGGTTTTAACTTTACATTTAAAAATAAAGTTAACCACATGCTTTCTCAGCTTATATTGACACTGAGAATATGGTGCTTGCTCTTATAAACAGAAGACTCAAGAAAGAAGAGACTAAATTAAGGAGATACTAGCTAGTCAGACTGTAGGATTGTCCTTCCTACATTGTGGAAATACTCCTACCAATAGACAGCTGGACATATTTCTTACACTAATAAATTACAGACTTACGCATAAAGACACATAGCCAGTCTGACAGATGTTTAGGTTTGACAACCACTATACACAACATTAATTATTATATTAATACATTTTTACATTCCTATAGTGCCTTCCATTTGAAGAACTGAAAATGGATTACAAACCTCAAGAGTACAGTATGTCTACACTGCAAGTTAAGGGGTGATCATAGCACTGGTAGGCATACCGCACTAGCTTTAATCTGCCTTGCACAGTTAACAGTGGTAGTGTAGATGTGGTGGGACGGGCTTCAGCACAGGCTAGCAATCAGAATACTCCAGACTCCCTGTAGGATTTGTACTCTGGATAGTAGCCTGTGCTGCAGCCTGTACTGCCACACCTACAGTGCTATTGTTACCCAGGCTAGTTTTATTAAAACGAGCATGAGCACATCTACCCATGCTGCAATCACCTCTTTGCTTGTAGTGTAGTCATACCCTAAATAACTGTTGCAAGACATGTGAGGGAGGTAACTGTCCCAGTTTTACAGATGACAAAAGGAAGGCAGAGGAAAAGAGTAAAGTGATTTACTCGCATTTATACCTTAAAGCTCACACTCTGTAAGAATCTTATTGTTTTTACAGGGATTCTATGGGGGCATAAAGGTCTGCCATGTGGATCACTTTGCCGTCTCTGACCTTAAATCAATAGCACAGCTGTCAATAGAAACTAGGAAGTTTAGACTTGAAATTAGACAAAGGTTTCTAACCATTAGAGGAGTGAAGTTCTGGAACAGCCTTCCAAGGGGAGTAGTGGGGGCAAAAGACATCTGGCTTCAAGACTAAGCCTGATAAGTTTATGGAGGAGATGGTATGATGGGATAGCCTAATTTTGGCAATTAATTCAGCTTTGATTATTAGCAGGTAAATATGCCCAACGGTCTATGATGGCATGTTAGATGGGGTGGGATCTAAGTTACTACAGAGAATTCTTTCCTGGGTGCTGGCTGGGGAGTCTTGCCCACATGCTCAGGGTTTAACTAATTGCCATATTTTGGGTCGGGAAGGAATTTTCCTGCAGGGAAGATTGGTGGAGGCCCTGAAGGTTTTTTGCCTTCCTCTGCAGCATGGGGCACAGGTCACTTGCTGGAGGATTCTCTGCACCTTGAGGTCTTTAAACCACAATTTGAGGATTTCAATAACTCAGACATGGGTTAGGGGTTTGTTTGAGGATTTAAATAACTCAGACATAGGTTAGTGGGTGGGTGAGAGAGTCTGTGGCCTGTGCTGTGCAGGAGGTCAGACTAGATGACCATAATGGTTCCTTCTGACCTTAAGTCTATGAATCTATGAATATGTTGGACCCTCTGAACTCAAAGAATTTTGTTATTGACCTTAATAGGGTCAGAATTTCACAGGTGGTCTTCTGATATCCAGTCTGGTACTTCTGATTTCCAATCAGTTACTTAGACCACAGACTCATTCTTCTTTCCTTTATTTAAATCAATATACACTCAGCTACCCCCAACTTTTAGTCCCTGTGCTCACTCTAAATTCATAGCAAATGCCTCAAAGAGTCATATGTCCAAATAAAGTGAGATGGCACCAACTTGGTCACAAACCTTAATCAATAACAACTTCTGAGCAATGAATTTGGTCCATTGATTCCATTAATTTAATGTATGGCTAAGAATCTGTAGCTATCCAAAACAACATAATAAATACAGAATGCCAAATAAAATAGATATCTCTTGAACACAGACTAAGTCCTTTGTTCCACATGTGGAATTCTCACTGGTGTCAATTCTGCACAAAGTTATTGTATCAATGTGCACTAAAATGCACCAGCGTTGGCATATTTAAACTCATCGCTGATTTAACTTCATCTTTTTTAAGAATCTTATAAGTGATGGGGAGAAAATAGGGAATGTCAAACATATACTAAATATAAGAGGAATTAAAATATAGCCATGTACTTATGTGGAAACAAAGAAATACAAGTTAAGTTATGTAATATGCATAAATATTTAGAGAGAATTCATGATGGTGAACTGTGGTATAAATGTATGAATTTGGGTTTCCATTATCATTTAAATAGAGTGAACCCAATGATTTCAATAGACTGTATAAAAGTAGATATGATGGTGTGAAGCAGCTTAAAATTTTATCTACATCAGGTCAAATAACTGCATTGGTCACAAGTTGTAAGGCCACGAATGAATCATTCCAAATGAGTGCCAATCTTTGTGCATTAGCTTTCTTATTCTCCAACCCCTTTATAGTTGAACTCATGATACCTTACAGAATATGTTGTGTGGTGTGCTGAATACCATACAACTAGCAGAAAGCAAATATTTCAAAAATGTCTGAGATTAAAATCTTGTTATTGCTCCTGTCTTTCACCCTATCTACAGAAGTAAGGGCCTTGGTATCATGAGTTCAATTAGAAAGGGCTTGGAGAGTAAAAAAAACTAATAATTTTTAAAATCTTCTAAATAGTACCTAAAAATCTTTCCCATAAAAAAAAGTGTTGTGATTTTAGAATCCAACATCTGGGGACAATCCAAAACTAGAATCAAGTGCTGGAAATCTCCCTTCTCTAATTGTATATTTCTAAGGCCCAGAAATATCAGAACTCTAACAAAGCCATTGGTGAAGAACTGAATATTTCTCACTCTGAATTTGGACCTCAGATCAGTATAATGTAGGGGGAAAGAATTAAACATTTTTGTGGCAGGTTTATTTAGTATGAAAAGAAAAGGATAAAATGATTGCTCTTTGGAACTGCTCAGATATCTGAATATCAGAAATAGTCCAGGTAGAGACAATTAATGGAAGCGCACAAGCACGCCCAAAATTATATCCATCTGGACTAATTCTGAGACATACATTTTGTAATACTTATCAACATGTTTTGTCAGGGATACAGGATAATCTTCAGGAAATCTACCCTCTCTTTCTAAAAATGGGAAAAATCCTCCATATTTATTTCAATTATGTACATTAATGAGACCTTTTCTCCAGGTATTTCAAATCACAGACAGCACACACTACAAAAAGTTCTATTTCCTAGGTCATCAACATGTTATCGTGGATGTAAGGCATGCACAACAGTTTCATCATGCTCAACGCTACCTCTTGAAAATGTGTATGGTAACATGGAATGATCTAGAAAAGTAGAGATCTATGAACATCATTTTCTATATTATCATACAAAATTCTTGAGATTTCCACTTCTGGAGTTTCCCCAAGTTGTTCTGCATAGTTGCATCATTACACAGTTTTTCAGGAATAGAAGCAGATCACAGGGCCTTTAGGTCTTCCTTATTTTGGATTAGGAAATGAGGAACTCTGTATACAAAGTGTTCTATATGATCTCCTGAAGTCCCTTCCAACCCTAATGATCTATATCAATAGGTAAAAGCCTCTGTTGAACTTCTCTCATTAGTCATTTAAATAATATTATTTGACACAATGTACTCAGGCAAACATTTTGTAAACACTCACGTTTAATTCTATCCATGGAAGTTCTACCATTTGAAAGTTAACCCCTAATTCAGTCAGGTGCAGAAGGGTTGCTCAAAGGAAGTTTTTGTGCAGACCTTCTGTCCTAGGGTAAATGTCACCCTACCAGAATGATGATAAACTAGTATTTACATTAGGCAACATATCTATAGTTACAATAGCTGAAGTGAAACAAGATCTTAAAGTACCAAAATACTCATATCCATTATCCACTGCAAATATGCCTTCAAGAGCCACATGAATGCATCACTTAGCAATTTAAGAACTTCTAATATAGATCCATATTTTAGGTCTTGCATCTGTACTATTTAACTCTCAGCATTGTATTGTATGACCCTGACATACTGTTGCAATATCTTCTCTCAGTATTTTATTTTCTTCCTAAAAGATGAAAAGACTTGCTGAAATAACTGAAGTACAACAAATATTTTATTCTGCCATCTGAAAAACGCGCATAGCTTAGAACTGATGGCAAGATGCTAAGCTTCTTCAACTCTCACTGAAACCAATGGGAGACAACAGTGTTCAGCACCTGGCAGGATTGGGTTCTTTTTTTTACCAACATTTAATAATGAAGTGGTAACGAAGATACAGAACATTACTTCAAGTTTATTTCCAACATCTGACGCTAGCAGCCAAAGTATTTGAAGAATCTGACTCCCTACTCAAACTGTATAATGAATGAAATATCCATTAATTATTTTCCTCCCCACTCTCATCCACCAAATGATGAGCAGATTTAGGATGTTTGGTGCAGCTGCATGAACTGACAAAACTGCTGCATTTTGCTTCTCTCCCAACTCCCTCTCAAACCTCCATCTGTAGGATTTATGGCATCAATGAATATTCTGACATGGAATTTTACAAAAGTAAACAGTATGATTTAAAGTACTTAATCTGAAATTGAAAAATTCAGGAATAAGACTTCTTACAGGATTTATGTATTTTGAGGTATTTAAAAACACAAAGTGATGACAATTTGCATAGCTTCTACCCATCAGTATCAGCTCTATATTAACTTCATAGAAGCTGTTAAATATTTATAAAATTGTTATCAAATAAACTTTTTATTTTTAGGTCTCTTTCTATAAGTCTATAATACATAAATAAACTATTGTTGTATGTAAAGTAAATAAGGTTTTAGAAATGTTTAAGAAGTTTCATTTAAAATTAAATTAAAATGCAGAGCGCCCCGGGCCCCAGACCAGTGGCCAGGACCTGGACAGTGTGAGTGCCACTGAAAATCACCTCGTGCGCCACCTTTGGCACACGTGCCATAGGTTGCATACCCCTGCTATAACTAAATAACCCATCAAACGAGAAAGAAGCCTTGTGTAATGCAAAAGAAGAAATAAAGGAAAAAAGTACTAATTCTTGCACATTTGAAGGCAAGTGGTCATTGCGTTGATTATCAAAGATTCTATATGCATTCCTCTCTATGAATTGGCTACCAGCATTGTTTGGTGTGAGATCTAGGATGCAAATTGACCAGGGTTAGTGACTAGTCTCTTGGGACTCAATGTAACCTGATGCTTTGAGATTTTTGGTGTAAGTTACCATTTGTCACATAGTCCAACTTACCTGGGTAGCAAGAAAGACTGGAGTGTCTAAGGGGACTGTTCGTTGCTCCATTATATACTCCTGGGGGAATTCTGCACCACTGTGCGTGTGCAGAATTTAAGTCCCCCACAAATATCTTTGCTTCCCCACAGAATAATGACTTCCTGATGGAGAAGCAAAGGGAAGCCACAAAAGCAGTCATGCGACCCTCCCCAGCAGTATGTGTCGGGTACCCAGAGCAGCCAGCAGAGAGGTAAATCACGGTGGGCAGGAGCTGGAACTGGGGAAAACCTAGCTAGTGGCTCCTACCCTGTGCCTGGCTCAGCTGTTAGTCCTGGCTGGGCTGGGAGAGGACAGAACTTCCTCTTCCCCTATACAGGATCTGGGGTTAGGTCAGACCCACCCCCAGATTTCTCCCCCAGCTGCAGGAAGCTCTGCAAACTCCCACTACCCCACTTCCTGCACCCATTCCTCCTCAGCTGCAGGGGGAGGGATCCCTGGACAGGGAGCTGCTCCCCCATATGCCCAACCCCCATGCATCCAGATCCCTCATACCTAGATCCTCCTGCCAAGCCTCACTTCCTCACACACTCAAACCCCACCCCCCGATGAACTCCACTCCCCTTGAACCTGGATCACCCCAACGAGCCACCCACACCCAGATCCCCACCCTACCGAGCCCCAACCAGCTGCAGCTGGATCCTCACTCCACCAGCATCTGGACACACAACTGAGCCCCCCACACCGAGACCCCTCTGCCAAGTTCTATCATCGCCTACACCCAGACTCGCCCCACTGAGCCCCAACCACCTTCACCTGCACACACACACCCACAACGTCTCATTACCATTGCACCCAGAATCCCTGCAACAAGCCCCTGTGCATCCAGATCCCCCCCACACCCAGATTGGCCCACACAGAACCCTCTCAACCTACACCTGGATCCCCCCACATTAATCCCCTCCATACTTGGATCCTGCCTTGCTGAGCCTGCCTACCCACACAGAGGGGTGGGGCCCTGAGGTGTTTCTGGGGTAGGCCGGGTCCTTTCGCTGTGTCAGGTTTGGGTGCAGCCTCACTGATGAGTTTGTGTCCTTGGGGGGGAAGCTACACAGTGATCTCCCACTTCTGTGCAGCCAGTGGCCCGTGCTCCACACTCCACTATACCATACTGAATCCTTCACATTTATTTGACATATAAAATTCTGCAAAATGTTGCAGAAATTTTATAATATTGTGCACAACATTTTAATTTTTGGCACAGAATTCTTAATTTTTTGGTGCAGAATGCCCTCAGGAGTAATTATAAGACTATTATTGTACTTTGGGAGTTATATTTAGTACTGGGTTGACAAAATCTAATTATAGAATATACTAACAATTTTAAAGTGTTGTATGCCCTGCTTTTGACAGTCTACCCTCAGGTAGACAGTCAGGGTACGTCCAGACTACCCGCCATATCGGCGGGTAGCGATCGATTTATTGGGGATCGATATATCGATCCCCGAATGCGCTCCCCGTTGACTCCGGAACTCCACCGGACCGAGCGGCAGTAGCGGAGTCGATGGGGGGGGGGCTGCGGACACTGATCACACACTGTGAGGACGGGAGGTAGGTCAGAATAAGATACTTCGACTTCAGCTACAGTATTCCCGTAGCTGAAGTTGCGTATCTTACATTAACACCCCCCACAGTGTAGACCAGGCCTCAGAGTCATGAGCCACTCCTGGCAGCATGACACCAGGTGTCAGATAAACACTACCTATGACAAGGCATGCAGTTATATCTAACACATTGTTGCTTTTCCTGTGATTTAACTTATTCACACTTTTCCTTCTATAAACCAGAGCTATTTTTTTTCTTTTCTTTTTTTTAATGTGATTTCATTTTCAATCCATGCAGGATCTTTTTATTTGCTGTTTTTCATTTCAGAATCTAGGCTTGCTCTTTCAACTGCATGCCACATTGCACCAATTTTCCGAGCATTTTTTTAGCCCTGCTGTAAATTGGTACTTCAGTCTGATACATGAACTGTGCAAAACCTACTTGGGTTTTGATTTTAATTTAAAGCCCTGCTGCAAACTGAGAACAAGCAATAGCAACAATCGGTAAACTTCAGTCTTTCATAGTGTTACCAACCCATTTCTGTCCTTAAAAATTAATAAAACTTACAATAATAAATTATTAGACAGACAAGGTAGGAGGTGATGTGTTTTATTGGACAAATTTCCATTGGAAAGAGAAACAAGCTTTCGAGCCACACAAACTTGTCTCTTATTGGACCAACTTCGTTGGTGAGAAAGATGTTGCCTCACCACCTTGTCTCTCTAATGTCCTGGGAACAACATGCCTACAACTAACAGCATATTATAATAAATCATTAACATTTATGGTCCTGTATGGTCAAAGGCAGCTGAATACTTAGTTAAAACGCAATGAATTTTTTTAAATTCATCATGCCACCAGAGCCAGTCCGAAGCCAATACACATCCTCAAATACACAGTAAGGGCTAGATTGTGACTTGATTCTGTGCAACAACACGGTAGCAAGTGGAGAGGATGCAGGAAATTTTCCACTTCCCCTGGAGCTCCTGCATAGTGACAATTCCCAGTCCTTGCATTACCAGCTGGGCTAATCTCCACAAGTAGGGTTCAAAGGGAAAGGGAAATGGTAGGACACTGCCAAAGCAAGGAAAGGAGAGTACATGCTTCATTCTTTCAACAGATATAACAGGGTCCTTTCTTGTCTGCAGTCATGAAAACACTCTGCCTACATTCCTCATTCTAGCTCACTCAGTATCTAACGCCCACCCAGATCAAACTCCTTTTCAGTACTGACGCATTTGTGCTGACCCTTCTCACCTCAAGATATTTTTAAGTCCTGAATAGTTCTTCTAACATCCGTGACTCTGTTCTTTTTTCAATGTGCTTGAGTAAGCCACAGGACCATGAAAAGGAGGTTAGACACGAATCAAGGAGAAAAACAGCTCCTTATAATTACCTTCTAAGCCCAATCTGCCCTCTGGTAGGCTTAACATAATAGACAAAGATGTACTGATGTTCTTGTGACAACAGATATCAGAGTAGTGAGACAGCTAATGGAACAATTACAAAAATGCTGTCCAACACATATTCAAGTTTACAGATTGTACACTGAAGCCCTAACTAAGAAAAATCAGCACTTGAAAGTCCCTGATAAACCTCCCAAAATCTAGAGTACCCACTCTAAATTAAAATTCTTTTTATTTACTATTACAGAGCATGCTATGCCTTGTACCCCTGAACAGTCTCTTGTGAGTGCACCTTTCCTAGGGATAGGCCCTGAACCTCCAGTTCATTTAAGAGGGAGTACAATGAATTTACCACTCTTAGACTGAGTTCGCAAGCTTCAGCACCCCGTTATTCACTGTGGTGCCTTTAGCAGAGCCAATTTGGCTTGGTTCCCCGCAAGCATCTTCTCTCTTGGGGACTTTGTAACCAGAAAACGTAGGCAAATACACAGTTTAGCCCTTTCCAAACAAAAAACATTATTTATTAGTGAACAGGAATACAACTGTTTGAGAAATGGGGTTAAACTAACAGAAAAGTCATATACACATAAACCCTACCTAACCTTTTAGCTTCTCCTTGCTTAGTTAAATAGCTCTGACCACACCAAGCTGGGCGAGAAGAGAGCCCACACACCCACAAGCCCTATCACTAAATTCCAATCAGCATCTCTCAGAGTACTCTTCCTCCATGTGGGACAGGGGCTGACCTTTAATCCAATTCAAACGTCTTTGTTCCAGATTTCCAAAGCCTTCCCCGTCCAAGTCTCTTTGTCTGTCCTTGGTCTGGCCAGAACTGGGTTATGCTTCTCCCTAGGGGTCTTCCTCCTTCCCTGCGTGTTGCCAGCTAGAGTGTGGTTGCAGGAGAGGCTTCAAAGGAATTCACACATATTTTTGGAATACAGACATTGGGCTTATATAAAGTGCATCTCCTGCACACTGCCAAACAACAGGTATGACTTAACTTTTAGAGTCCAATTAGGCAGCAGTACAAAACTGAGCAAGCAAACTTGATTGTCTCAATTACTCCATATTAAATATTCTCATTTTACAAGTAAAACAATATTTCCTGCTCCCCTTCACCTCTGCAAACTGCAAACTCAGCCTGGGCTCAGTAAGTCAATCAGCATTCTTTCCTTTTTACACATCAAGAATAACGAAGGTTCTACAGTCCAAATTAAGCCCTCATTTTCACCTGTGCATCCCTACGGTCTTCAGATTATTCCCTGAATTATATCTATGCTCACCCCTTTGACTTCAGTCGGCTTGCACAAATGTAACGTATTGGGACTTGGTAAACAATTCTGCTGCTGTGATGCACAAGAAATAGAATTCAGTTCAATCATCTCTCTGTACATCCAACACAGTTGGGAAGCAGGAGCTGTCATAGCTTCCCTGTTCAGATTTGAACCTTAGCGTTCATAAACTGAGAAGCTAGCATGAACCCTCTAAGCTTAATTACCAGCTTAGATCTGATATCGCTGCCACCAGCCAGAAATTTCCAGGGCCTGACTCCCTCGGGTCTCCCCAAAACGTTCCCTGGGGGACCCCCAAGACTCAGATGCCCTGAGTCTTACAACAAAGGGAAATAACCTCCCCCTGTCTCCTCTTTACCCCTCCAGGTTCCCGGAATTGCTCTAAGTCCTTGAAAAAGCACCGAGAGTAGTAATACTCTCCCTCCCTCCTCCTCTCCCTGAGGTTTCAGATCACCCTCCGAGATCTAACAAAGAAATTCCTTCCCTTCTTCTCTAGCCTACCCAGAAAAGAAAAACTCAAAAGGTCTTAAAAAAGAGCTTATATAAAAAGAAAGAAAAAACACTAAACATGCTCTCTGTATCAGATAACAATATACAGGTCAATGCTTTAAGAAAATTAGAATAACCAGCTACTATTCAAAAAATAAAACAATTTAAACGTTCCGCATTACAACATGTAAATACAAAAACAATAAAAGCCTATGTCTATACCTGACTACAACGGGAAACTGAAGATTAGAAGCTTGAAGATAGAAAGATCCCTCTCATAGCCGAGAGCCAGACAAAAGACACAGACCCAAACATTCCCTCCCTGAGCTTTGAAAAATCCGGTTTCCTGATTGGTCCTCTGGACAGGTGTTTGGTTCCCTTTGTTAACCCTTTACAGGTGAAAGAAACATTAACCCTTAGCTATCTGTTTATGACAGGAGCAAAATGTAGAAAATCTTCTCTCACAGTCAGCAGACATGACTGATGACACACAAAAGTGCCAGCACAAACTGGCTGCACTGGCTCAGGGGCAGCTTGTTCCTCCTATACTCAGGTCTGATCTGGTTTGGTTAGATCTTGGAAGATGTCCTCCAGCGAGTGCTGGGAGCCAGCTTGATACTCAAAACAGTCTTCTCATGACTTTTATATTAACAGGATGACATGTAGAATTATAGAATTTGTAGATTAAAAACTACATTAGGGCGATGGACTAATTAAACTTATTGGTTCAGGAGCATCCCCTACTGTACATTTACCAGTATCTGGTTACGTTTTAAATGCCCCACCACTTTCTTTGGAAGACTAATCTATGTGGCCTAATAGATCTCAGTGCTGGAATTTTTTTATTGATAGTCTAAAATGTTCCCTTTCTTAAATTTATTCCAGTACTCCTAGTTATATCCCTGTTTACACTTATAAATAATAATTCTCCATCCATAAGCACTTCAATACTTTGGTAATATGCTCCATGGAAAACTCTAAGACAGATAAAGTGTAAACCCTTCAAATACCTATAGATTTTTGTCTCACTGTAGTCATTACTTAGACAAACGAAAGTAAAATCCTTTTAAACTTTTATCATAAACAAATTGTTCTAGACCTCCAAACATTTTTTGTTTATCTTCTCTGAATTTCCTGTAACTTGTCAATATTAGAGTAGGGTGGGAAATAGTTTCTCAGTTTTCCCATTTAACATCAGGATGATCCCAAGACCTTTTGAAGTTTTTTTGCAAAAAAAACCAGAGACTCCCCACACACACCTCCGAATAGCCTATAGTTTGGTAGTTAGGACCCTCACCTGGGATGCAGGAGACCAAAGTTCAAGGCCCTGCTATGAATCAGTACCCTAAACGCTGGGCTATACAGTCAGTCTCTCTCTCTCACAAACACTCCTAAATAATTACATGTTCATGGGGTGTACAAGAGAAATTTTATACCCCAGCGGTTATGGCACTCACCTAGGATGTGGTAGACCCAGGTTCAAGTCTCTGCTCCAGAACAGGGACTTGAACCTAGGTCTCCCATATCCCAGGGGAATGTCCTAATCACCAGGCTACTGGCTCTTCTGGAGTCCCTGCCCTTGACTCTCCCTCCTTCCTCTACCAGAAATTCCATCTTGGACGTGAAAACCTTTTCCAACAAAAGCTTCATCAAAATGGAGCAGGGTTTGACAAATCAGCATTTTCCTCACAAAAAATGCTTTTGCAAAAAAACTCCCCATCAGCTCGTCACTCTCTGGTAAAAGGTGTTATGTTTTTATTCTCTCTACAGTCATATATATTATGGTTCTGTTCTTGTTACTGTTCACAACTTCTCCCAACTGACTGCTATCTGCATATTTCATCAATATGCTGATTTCTTCCCTTTCCTGCTCAGGAAGGGCTTGATTGTGCTATTTAGGCACAGCCTTGCCTTGGTGGTGACAACGCTGCCCTCTGCATCTCCCAGGGACAATAGCGGGCTGGGCACGCAGAGGCCTCACATTCATTACTACATCCCTTCATAAGGTGTACCTTATTCCCACTCCCAGCATGGCCAGACAGAACAAGGTCCAATATTCTCTCTCACCATCTTTGGGGCACCATGCACACACTGCAAAGCCTGGGAGCAAGCAGCAGTTTGGCCTGGCCTTTGCATGGCCTGCACAACGTGGGAATGAAAACCCCTAGTGTCCGCTGACCTGCAAATGCTACCCCTGCACAAGAACCAGGCAAAAATCAGACCCTAATATATTTAATAAGAATGGATTCAACACCAATACAAATGTCTATGATGCAGTGCTACACAGCTCCACAGAATTTACAGTCCTTCAGACAGTTTAATTTCACATTACAGTGTTAATATCCAAACAATCTAAATTGAGCTGAGAATGAGATTTTATGAGACATTATCAAATGTTTTAATAAAATCAAACTTATGTCTATTGCTTGCCTTTCTTCCGCTGATTCTGTATGTAAATATACTCAAAGCCATCCATTTGTCTACTTTCTCTGCATCTTAGAAGGTTGATGAATATTAGTTATTGCATCTAAGAGAGGAGTTAATTGGTTCTACTATTGACACTCATGGTTAAGTGTGCTACCAGATTAGGATGAGCCTTTTTTATTGTAAAGATAAGGTAAAACTTTAACCGTGGGATATAGTATGTGGTTTTCAAAGGCTTTGAGATGGTATACCCTGAATTTACTAGACATTTGTAAAAGAATCAAGCCTTCAGTATGCTTAGTGCAAAGAGAACTGATAGCCTAGGATTACTAGAAGACAACAGTATAATTTCCCCAGTTTGTTTGTTGAATCAAAGGAGAAAAAAGAAACACGAATGAGTTTTTCATCCATGATCTATCTCTCTCAGAGGTCTATTTTATACTCTTTTTATCTTTTGTCTATACAAAGTCTTTTCTTTCTACCCAGACTGCATCCTGATCTCTGGAGGATTTTGTTATCTGTAAAGGTATTTTGATTACACTTACAATAACCAATAGATTGGCCCATTCGAGATACTCATTATTTGTATGACTCATATCAGCATAAACATAAAATACATCTACAGAATACACTCAGATTGTCCTGAGACTGATTAAATTCCCTTTATAGTTCATTTTTTTAAATTTAGAGCTAGCTTGTTGGGTTTTAGTTGGTTTGTGGGCTTTGTTTGTTTGTTTGTTTTTTGACATTATGGAAAAGCGACCTACTGTTCTTACAGGGGAGTTTTCAACAAATTCTTTGCATGTTTTGAATGGTACATGATTGTCAGATCCTTTGCTAATTCCCAAGGAACTCACTGAGAAACTCACTTGGACACTAAAGGCAAAAGGCCTTGCTTGTTCAGCCATGACCTCTCACATGCTAGGTATCACCTTTGTGTCTAGGCAGTCGGCTAACTAGATCTCTGTAAAGGTTTGTAGAACAATGGAGGGGACATATTGGATCTTGAATGCCAAAATGGGATGTCTGACAAACGATCAGCATTTGCTTTTAGGAAAGTAGTGGAAAGTCTGGCCAAGAATGGACTCTAGTTAGGGCTGTGTTTATACTTTCTTTTGAGGGATTTAGGATGAGTAAATTGGTGGTGGTAACAGGGGAAAGTAGTTGCCAGGAATGCTTCACCTCACAGACTTGGAGCTAGACCCAAACCATTTGGAGCTCCATCAACAGTTCTCCAACATAAACTTGAGAAATGGGGCAGTACTATGAGGGTTTTGTGTGCGTGTGTGTGTGTGCGTGTGTGTGCGCGTGTGTGTGTGCGTGTGTGTGTGTGTGTGCGCCTTCCTCTACTCCACCACCATGCCACCCTGGTGCCAGCTGCATGTTACACAATGACATCATCATTCTCACCTAATGCCAAACCTATTTCTAGAACACCTCTCTGGCCAACGCCAAACTATAGCTATCCCTTAACAATATTTTTAGAGACAAAGGAAGAAATCATATATAGTTGAAACAGACACCTCAGCATATTGTAACTGAAGTGACACCACATTTAGGACAAACACACACAGACAGTAATAAGAATCAAAACAGAAAGAACATGATGTAGGCCGTGTAAACAACCACATAATCTTGTTTTTTGTATTCCTCCTGCCCACTTCCCTAATGTCACGTGTAGTCTCTCATTAATACACAGAAGAATAAGATCTAGAGCTTCACCAACAGAAGTTATTGTAAATATCCCACACACTGAGAGACCAAGCTACATAAATACAATGTGAGGTAATACAGGTATTAAGCCCTTAAAGAGACACCATGCTGAAGCTCTTACTATTTCCTAAGTGAGCGACACAATCTTTGTGGATGTGCCTGCCTTCTCCTAACCATGCCCACTAATGTGTCTGCATACTAAAGACAGACAATAGTGGACCAATTTAGAAGTAAAGTCAAATGATCAGTCTGACAGATTAAAGTGATTTGTCAGTGAAATAGCTACCTGGAAAAATTCTGATGTATAAATAATGTAGCATCTTTCCCTTTCAGGGTGAGGTGTTTTATGATTAAATATTTCATCACAGTTGTTACACTAAGCCTGGCCAACTCATCTACTCATTAGAATGCTGGGATTTTTTTGTAACATATACACATCAAAGGCTTTTCTTTTTAAAATTTCAGTTTAGATTTAGGGGTGCCTGAGACAAATTCTGTTCTGACTAATGCCAGCACCAATCTGGAACAAGTCTATTGCCTTCACTGGAGTTACTCTGCATTTACACTGATATGACTGAGAGCAGAATTTGGCCCTCTGTTCAAAACCACATTTTTGGGAAGATAAGTAAATAGTTAATAAAAATGTCCAAGAAATTAAATAATGTGTTTAAATTACTATTATAAAGGTTTATAAGATATATAGGTCAGATTCTCTTTTACACTAAGGCTGCTTTACTCTGGTCTAGCAATGTAAAGAGACCCTAGGGCGGGTGTAAATGTAACTGGCAGTGTAAAGGGACCTCAAAGTAAGCATAAATATTAAACCTCCTTTTAGGCCCATATACACTGCCAGATTCCTTTAAAGGCGCCTTAGTGTAAATTAATCTGGCCTTTAAACTTTCCATTTCCAGGACTATAAAATAGTACATATAAGACACTTGTTTGCAATTTCCTCCTGCCTTGGAAGGTCTCCAGATACAGAGGGAACAGATCACGTCAGTCTTCTGGTAAGTACCCCATTGCAGACAGACTACACAAATGCCACCATTGCATTCTATGGTAACATTTACTTCCCTATGGCTCCTTCTCAATTCAGTGGCAACACCTCCCAGAGTGTAAGGCAAGCAACCTTACAAGCATAACCTGTTCAATGCTCTCAAATCCCACTGGCTTCTATCGGAGCTGAGAGGGTTCAGCACCTATTGTAGAATTGTTCACAGGGGTGGCTCCAGGCCCCAGCACGCCAAGCGCGTGCTTGGGGCGGCATGCCGCAGGGGGCGCTCTGCCGGTCACTGGGAGGGCAGCAGGCAGGGTGCCTTCGGCGGCATGCCTGTGGAAGGTCCGCTGGTCCCGTGGCTCCGGTGGACCTCCCGCAGGTGTGGCTGTGGAGGGTCCACTGGTCCTGCGGCTCCAGCGAAGCCGCAGGACCAGTGAGTGGCAGAGCGCCTCCCGCGGCATGACGCCTTGCTTGGGGCAGTGAAATGTCTAGAGCCGTCCCTGATTGTTCAACTCCTTAATGCAATGGTTCCCAATCTTGTTCCGCCGCTTGTGCAGGGAAAGCCCCTGGTGGGCCGGGCCGGTTTGTTTACCTGCCACGTCCGCAGGTTCGGCCAATTGTGGCTCCCAGTGGCTGCAGTTCGCTGCTCCAGGCCAATGGGAGCTGCTGGAAGTAGCGGCCAGTATGTCCCTTGGCCCGCGCCGCTTCCCGCAGCGTTTCATACGGAGGTGATCACCGGGAAGAAAGTGCACAAAAAAGTGCACATAAAAGGAGGAAATCATGAATAAGGATAATGGAGATAGTACAGGGTATGACTTAACTAAGACCAACCTATGCCCTTTGTTAGAGAAAGACATGGAATAGGATAGTGAACTCCCAACTTTACCTATTCTATGGTATCATAAGCCTTCCCAAATCTGGACCTTAGCGTCCAGAAATCTGGGTGCCTGCATGAACCCCTCTAAGCTTAATTACCAGCTCAGATTTGATCTCGCTGCCACCAGCCAAAAATTCCAGGGTTTTGGCTCCCTCTGGTCTCCCCAAACCCTTCCCTGGGGAACCCCAAGACTCAGAAGCCCTGAGTCTTACCACAAAGGGAAATAACCCACTTCCCTTCTCCCTCTCTCCCCCACCCAGACTTTCCTCTCTGGGCTAACCTGAGAGTTACTGATGCAATCTCTTTACATCACAATACCAAGAAGCATGTCTCCTCTATTCCACAAAGAGACAAACCCCAAATACAAGGAAACAGAAATGATTCTATCTCTCTTCCCCCTCCCACCAATTCCCTGGTGCTGCAGAGCTTTACCCTCCGTAGATCTAACACAAAGAGAATTCCCCTTCCCTTCGTTCCTTAGCCTACCCAGAGAGAAAAACTCAAACAAGTCTTAAAAAGAAAGCTTTATATAAAAAAGAAAGAAAAAAACACATGAACATATGATCTCTGCATTAAGTTGACAATACACAGGGCTATTACTTAAAAGAAAAATATGAATAAACAGACTTATTCAAAAAGAGATACAATTTAAACATTCCAGCAAACTACACACATGTAAATACAAAACAAAACATATAAAAGCCTATTGTTTTGCTACCTTTGTACTCACAACTTTGAAACTGAAGATTAGAAGCTTGAAGATAGAAAGAAGCCTCTCATAGCCGAGAGACAGACAAAAGACTCAGACCCCCAAAAATTCCCTCCCTGACTTTGAAAAAATCCGGTTTTCTGATTGGTCCTCTGGTCAGGTGTGTGGTTCCCTTTGTTAACCCTTTACAGGTAAAAGAAACATTAACCCTTAGCTATCTATTTATGACATATGGTACTTAAAATATGAAATTTTTTAAAATGTGGAAGGAGGCATTTATTTGTTAGGCCATTAAATAGCTTCCATCACTAGAATATGTCCATACGGTTTATCGAAATGTTGACCTTATTGCTGTATTGTGTATATTGAAGTCGATGGGACTACTCATGTGAGTTCAGGTTTGCAAGATCAGATGCTAAGATCCCAAACTAAACAGCAAGAGAGAAATTATAAATGACTATTCACATTTCTGAACTCTGACTCTCTGTACTCTGGTGACATCCTATGGATAAAAAAATATAACTTCATAGGTTTTCTTCAGTTTCACACAGATTTTCTTCTCAGGTTCTCTTTACCAAAGTTCCATTTAACAAAAAATGTAATAAACCAAATCCAAAATAAAAGACATCTGTAACTACCATTACTTTTGTAACATTTTCTAACTGCAGCTTTCACATCTGATAACACAAGGGATTACTTGCTTTCATATGCCTTTCATCACCACGACCACCAATATTCAAGCTTATCTGTCAAGTAAGCTCTAACTACATCCTCTGTTGTTTCCCATCTCACTGGTTTCCAATTCTACTTAGGTCTTTAAAATCAAATATACCAAATTCTAAGGAGTGACTCTCAATACTAAATCAGCCACATCTTAATATTGAGTTTTCTTCCTTTAGGAAATAAAAGCCTGATTCAGTAAGGCACTGATTTCAGTGGGACTACTCCTTAGGCCAGTGGTTCCCAAACTTGTTCCGCCGCTTGTGCGGGGAAAGCCCCTGGTGAGCCAGGCCAGTTTGTTTATCTGCCACGTCCGCAGGTTCAGCTGATGGCGGCTCCCAGTGGCCGGGTTCGCTGCTCCAGGCCAATGGGAGCTGCAGGAAGTGGTACAAGCCAAGGGACGTAGTGGCCGCCACTTCCCGCAGCTCCCATTGGCTTGGAGCAGCAAACCGCGGCCACTGGGAGCCGCCATCGGCTGAACCTGCGGACGCGGCAGGTAAACAAACTGGCTCAGCCCGCCAGGGGCTTTCCCTGCACAAGTGGTGGAACAAGTTTGGGAACCACTGCCTTAGGCACATGCTTAAGTACCTTAGTGAATCAGGGCCCTATGTTATGCACTGATTTATAGTCATTATTGTTGCTATGGCTTTAACTTTACCAGCTATCAATGTACAGAATTTGTATTAACACTTATTCCTAAGAAGGAAATTGTAACCAGAGTAACATTCATATTATAATATTTTATCCTTAATTTCTCCCATGCCCTACCTCTTGCTTTGCATTTTGTGTAGAATGGAAGCTAACTGTAATAAGCTTTTGAGTAATTTTTTTTTTTGAAAATAAGTAGGGTTGGCAGAATTCAATTTTTTAAAAATAATTTCTAAAGATAATACTGGATATTTTAAGCTTATTTTAGATTTTTATGAATTAAATATTTACAGTTGTGGGAAATTATGAAGGAGGGTCAGACAATTATTAACGGATAAGATTCAAAAAGTTAAAGCTTTATAAAATGTTAAAAACACAAACTATCAACATCACATGCCAAAATATATCAAGTAAACATCCTTAAATCAACAAATCATTCCTGTTTCTATTGTTCATTCACTATTCCATTTGTAACATGCCTAATTCAAGTCTAAATCACTGGATTTTGACTCAGTTCTCAAGCAGCATTTTTTTTCTTTGCCTAACTGTAAATTTAAATAATAATTGATAAGAAATATTTTTTCATTAGTCTGTGGGCGTATGGGGAAGTCAATATTTGTCAATAAAAATCTAATTCTTCCTGTCTGTTACAGCTATCCCCCTATTCCATTTTGTTTTCTTACAGCTGTCCCCATACTCCATTTTGTTCTCCTCCTGTGGCCACCCCTTCCCTGGCTGTTAAGTTGTTTACCAGGGCCACTGCCCTTCTCAAAGGGAGGG
>NC_133771.1:148107060-148123433 GCF_003597395.2 Chelonoidis abingdonii
ATCCCATTGTGCTGAACCCCACTTACTGTACCCCACTGTTAGAACTCCCTACACTGTTCAGTAAGAAGAACCCCCCCATCATTGTCTATTGTAAACACCCTATACACCCCATCCCTTCGTATTTTATTGTTAAATTCCCACCACTTCCTTTTTCCTTTAATAAAGAAATTAATTGGCACCCCACCTGTGTGGTAATTGCTCCCCAAGATCTCATATACCTGCTGGCAGGGACATTTCCAAGCTTAAATATAAAAGTAAATACTGTCTGAGCAACCCAATAGTTCAGAACCTCATGTTCAACCCCAAATATATTTTTACATATGTGGGAAATTATTCTCATTTGTCTTTTCTTACATTTGTTCTCCCTTATATAGTTTACTACAATAATATATTGCTTTCATATGGGAATCAGAAATAATTAAATTTGGAAATCTTACTTATTTTTATTTGATGGAATAAAATTATCCTATGAAAAAAGTCACTGAATTCCAATACAGCCTTTTTTCCTGTATCCAACCATGATTTTCAGTCTCTCTTACAACAGTGTTAACACATAGTAGGTGAGTCTTTGAAAATAGATGGTTAAAAAGAGGAGCTGCACAGTCATAATATCTGTCATAAGACAAAGCATTGTCATTTACTTTCCTGCTCGGTTCGTCCAATCACATCACATCAGTGCACACATTTCCAAAATTGTTACTGGTATTGAAGAGGCTTCAAAAGAGGCATAGATAGTGCAATGAGGTCTGAAGTAATATGAAAAATGACAAATTGATATGGATTCTTGGTGTTTTTTAAAAATGGATTTTGCATGATTATTCAGTTAAATTGTATTTGATGTTCCAGAAAATACTATATTTACATCACTATAATTCTTCAGTTAAATCTCATTTTGTCTAAGGCCAAGATATGTGGGCCTTTAATCATCTGACTGTAGCTTCTGCAATGGGTCATGAGTGAAATAGGATTATTTGTTTCAGTTCAACAACCATGGAACGAGACTTTGTAGAGCACAGCATAGGGAAAAGAAAAATATGTTGTTATTCTCTATTAGCAAAGGATGTGGCTCAAGGTTTAGTGATGGGCAAGTATTGGCAGGGAGCTGGAATTTTAGCTCACCTGTGTGAATGTTGATATGGTTGACAAATATCAGCTGACCTAGAAGTGAAATAAAAATGTTAGACTCGACAACCCAGGGCTGCCCAGAGGATTCAGGGGGCCTGGGGCAAAACAATTTCAGAGGCTCCTTCCATAAAAACAAGTTGCAATACTAAAGAATACTATATTCTTGTGGGGGCCCCTGTGGGGCCCAGGGCCTGGGGCAATTGACCCACTTGCCCCTCCTCCTGCTGGGCGGCCCTGCGACAACCATGCCATCCTTCATGGAATATCTGAAATGCCAACACTTCCTGGTTTGAAGGAAATGGGTTCCTTTTCATTTCTAGAGTCAACCATGCCCAATGCTGATGAGCCAAACTGGAGATGGAAGGAAAGGTTCACTGCCATTGAAAAAGCCTCACATTTATTACAACTTTGAAATAACAGCAGCAAATTACCATTTTTATATATATAAACGAACATCTCTCTTCTGTTTCTCTTTTCTCTCTGAATTGTTCATCCTAACTCAGAGGTGACAAAAAAAAATCTTGCTATTTACAGTCACATTCTGCATATGTCACATGAAAATAGTTACATTCTAATTCTCTACCTTTTAAAAAAATCTTTTTTTTCCAGAAGTAGCTTTTTCTCCAGCTCTACCACCTGCTCGCTCATAAGAGATCTTCACATGTACATTTGTATAGTGTTCTGAATCTATCGTGATGTGCAGAACATAAGAAACTAGATAAGTACTAGCTGTGTGGCCTTGGTCAAGCCAATTCACCTATTTACCTCTCTTCTCCTCTGCAAAAGGGAAATCATACTTGTTGGCCCTTTTTTAGTAGGGTACTAGGAGGATGAGAGCATATCACACCATTATCTACACTTTGTATTGATTTTCAATCCACAACTGCTTCAAGATTGTCATCCTTACCTGTAAATCTTTAAGTCGCCTAGGACATGGCTACCTCTGAGACCACCCAGCCCCACAATGGCAGCTTTCACTCATCGCAGATCCTATGGTTGGGATTCCCAGCAGTGTGGCAGACTCAGATGTTGAGAACTTTTCATGAAAGACTATAGTACAACTTCTTGGATTTATATATAAATATCTAATTATAGAGTGGAGAGCCCCACTTTAGAAAGGAAGGATGGTCCAGTGGTTAGCATCTGAGACTAGAACATAAAAGATTCAATTCCCTGATCTGCCCCAGACGTCTTGTGTCATTGGGCAAGTCACTTCATCTCTCTCTGTCTCAGCTTCCACCTGTAAAATAGAGATAATAGTGCTTCTCTATCTCACAGGGCTGTTGTGAGGATACAATATATAAAAGATTATGAGAAACTCAGCTACTTCAGTAATCGAAGCCAATAAGCACTTACAATAAAATAGAATTTTAGTAAAGAAGTGGATATTTATTAAGCTCTTGGCAAAACAGTGACATCAAAGCTATGAGCAATATATGCTCATGTGCCTCTCATTATGAAAGGTGCTGGATTGATAAAGGGCTTCCATCTGCGGCATTGTTTATCAGCAGAAGAGGTATCATAAGGGTAGCAGCTGTGCAAGCCTCCTCACATAGTCTCCAATGTACCTGAAGCAAGACTTGGGTGCAGGGTGAAGACATCAGCTGTATAGTTGACGGGATAGTTAAACTGCAGTATCCATTCAGTTTTTGACTGCTTTGCAGACACCTTAATGCTAATTATACTGCTTGTTTTTTGATGGGGTGGCGGTCCATTAATAACTGTACTGAAGCCATTGACTAATTTCACAGAGACCACTAAAAAGCCTAAAGGCTCCATTTTAGACACTATCAACATGGGCAGGATGCAACAACCAATAACTCAATTGTGAAAAGAATGAGGAGTACTTGTGGCACCTTAGAGACTAATAAATTTATTTGGGCATAAACTTTCATGGGCTGA
Source organism: Chelonoidis abingdonii (assembly GCF_003597395.2). Taxonomy (NCBI): domain Eukaryota; kingdom Metazoa; phylum Chordata; order Testudines; family Testudinidae; genus Chelonoidis; species Chelonoidis abingdonii. The sequence continues at coordinate 148,110,088 of NC_133771.1, forward strand.
AACCTACTTCATCGGATACATGCAGTGGAAAATACAGTACAAAGATTAATATATATAATTACACACCCACACACACAGAACATGAACAAATGGGTGTTGCCATACCAACTCTAACGAGACTAGTCAATTAAGGTGGGCTATTATCAGCAGGAGGGAAAAAAAAAACTTTTGTAGTGATAATCAGGATGGCCCATTTCCAACAGTTGACATGAAGGTGTGAACAACAGTACGGGAAAAAATTAGCATGGGGAAATATTTGTACTTTGTGTAATGACCCATTCACTGCCAGTCTTTATTCAAGCCTAATTTAATGGTGTCCAGTTTGCAAATTAATTCCAATTCTGTACTTTCTCGTTGGAGTTTGTTTTTGAAGTTTTTTTTGTTGGAAAATTGCGACTTTTGGGTTTATGTGATGGGTTTTAACTCACCACCACTGGGGCTTCCTGCTGGTTGCTCCAGGAACTAGCTCTCAAACGCTGTGGAGTGCCCTCGACGCTTGGTGTCTGTCCCATCATCTCTGCTGCTGCCTGGGATCCGCGTTGCTCCCTGCTCAGCAGCACCCTCTTCAGGACAGTCTTTGTCCAGTTCAGGACACTGTCCTCCAGCAGTGCCCACAAGTTTAAACCACCACCCCCAGAAGGAGGTGAGACAACAGCAATCTTTCTGTCTGCACCTGCCTTGCTGGCCAATCACAACCCTGTAGTCTAGCCCCTTATCTCAGGGGCAAGTTGCGGTCTATCTTGGCCTCTCTCCTCAATGGCCAGATGCAGTGCAAAGGGGGAAAGGAGGGGACTCAGGCCCGCCCACTACTCTGGGTCCCAACCCAGGAACCCTCTAGCAGCAGCTTCTCTCTTCCTTTCTTCCTTCCCCTCTTGCCTGCCTTGTCTTCCTGGGCCACTTCCCCTTTGGCCCTATGCACCTTCTTGACCCTTTTTAGCAAGGCCGCAGCCTGGCAGGTAATCAGCTGGAGCGCCTATCTGCTCCCACAAGACTGTCCAGCACTGTTCTGTCCAAGGTGCTGCTTCTTTCATCAGGGGCCAGTCCTTCTCCCTTGCTGGGCAGGGAGTGACTGCCCTCTCCTCAGCTAGGCGGCCTTTATATGACCTAACCCAGTCCTGACTGGCTGCCTCTTCTCCTGCCTTGATTGGCTCTCCCCATGCCTTCACTGATTGGCTGCTGGTCCACGTAGCCTCTCCGGCCTGGTTCAGCCCTTTTTCTCAGGGCGTGGGGCATCGCCCCACCACAGTCTGTAATTGAGGGACCAGAGAGGTTGAAGTGTTCTCTGACTGGTTTTTGAATGTTATAATTCTTGACAGCTGATTTGTGTCCATTTATTCTTTTGCGTAGAGACTGTCCGGTTTGGCCAATGTACCTGGCAGAAGGGCATTGCTGGCACATATCACACTGGTAGATGGGCAGGTGAGCGAGCCTCTGATGGTGTGGCTGATATGATTAAGTCCTATGATGGTGTCCCTTGAATAGATATGTGGACAGAGTTGACAACGGGCTTTGTTGCAAGGATAGGTTCCTGCGTTAGTGTTTTTGTTGTGTAGTATGTGGTTGCTGTTGAGTATTTGCTTGAGGTTGTGGGGCTGTCTGTAAGCGAGGACTGGCCTGTCTTACAAGATCTGTGAAGTGATGGATCATCCTTCAGGGTAGGTTGTAGATCCCTGATGATGCACTGGAGGTGACAGCTAGTGGCATTCTGTTACTTTCTTTGTTGGGCCTGTCGTGGAGATCTCTATCAAGCGTTCTTAAAACTACAATATGTACCTGCTGAAGTGAAGAAACAGATTGACAGAACCAGAAGAGTACTCAGAAGTCACCTACTCCAGGACAGGTCGAACAAAGAAAGTAACAGAATGCCACTAACCATCACCTTCAGCTCCCAACTAAAACCTCTCCAACAAAAAAAACTTAAAAACAGGCTCCAACGAGAGAGTGCAGAATTGGAATTATTTTGCAAACTGGACACCATTAAATTATGCTTGAATAAAGACTGGGAGTGGATGGGTCATTACACAAAGTAAAAACTCATTTCCTTATGCTAATTTCCACCCCCCCACTGTTACTCAAACTTTCTTGTCAGCTGTTGGAAATGGGCCATCCTGATTATCACTACAAAAGTTTTTTTTCCTCCTGCTGATAATAGCCCACCTTAATTGATTAGACTCGTTAGACTTGGTATGGCAACACCCATTTAGAGAGAGAGAGAGAGAGAGAGAGAGAGAGTGTGTGTGTGTGTTCGTTCCTACTATATTTTCCACTGCATGTATCCGATGAAGTGGGTTTTAGCTCACAAAAGCTTATGCTCAAATAAATTTGTTAGTCTCTAAGGTGCAACAAGTACTCCTCATTGTTTTTCCAGATACAGACTAACATGGCTACCACTCTGAAACCTGTCAATTGTGAAAGATTCCCTTCCAATAGCCTGAGCCATCTGCTCTTCTAAACCAGAACATTCTAAATGAATGTAGAAGAATCTGATTAAGTGTTCACAGCCCAGCCATCCAGAGGAGGAGGAGTTCTGTTAAAAATATTCACTTACGAAGAAAAATATTGATTCAGCAAAGTTGAAAGTACTCTGCTGTGGGAAATCTTTAATATTTTATGAAGGACAAACTGTGTGAAATGCTTAAAAAAAAATGAAGCCCAACTGCAATGCTAAAAAGTGAAAGACAACTTTGCTCCTCTGGCACAATGGAACTCTTTATAATAAAGGTAACGCTTGTCTGTGCAGGAGATAGAGCCTTCTTGGGGCTAGTCAGAGACTGCGGAATGTACTCCCCCCATCCCAGGAATTAAGGACCATCACAAAACCTCACCACCTCCACTCCAAATACAAGGCACATTTCTTTGACCTTGCTGTCCCTACCATAAACACACAGCCTCTCTCCCTCTCTCTCTCTCTATATACATACATACATACACACCCCCAAGCAAAATAAGACACTCCAATGCACACACTTCTTCCCCGAAGGAAAGAATGAGAGAACAGACACGTAAAAGATATTAGTCACCGCACTTACTGCACTCCTGGAAGGTGTTTATGTATTATGAATGAGAGTGGTACAAGAACCTATATAGAATAGAATTCTGAAACAGAAAGTGACCCTCCAGAGGATCCCTATAGTTTTCAGTTATTTTATTGTTACATTAAAGGGAACTTATACTCAAAAAATGATACTGAAAAATGGTATCCCAAGGTTCACCATTTGTCTGGATGGCTTCCACTTTAAACTGAAACTATCTAAAAGGTAAATATGATATTTTTCCTAACTGCCGGTCCAGTACGCTCATCCTTTCAAGCTGTGTTCTTTCAGGCTCATATCTCATCACCATGAAAAAGGATTCAGCAGGCCAAATTCTGCCCTCCATTACACCTGGATGTGCTCATTCAGAAACAAATGAGGGGGCTGAATTAATGGGAGAGGAAGCCAGGAGGTTTTGAAAAGTATACACTCAATGCCCAAGGCCTGGAGTATAGGAATGAGAATTCCAGCAAGTCTACACTCGAGCTGGGATGGTCCCTTCAGACTGGCCAGGCTAACATTCCTGTCACTATGCTCAGGGGGCTGGATACTTAGACATCTGGCTCTTTAAAGAGAGGTGAAGTACATTGCTAGAATATAACACAGAATAAAACACTGATGTACTGCATCACAATACAACAGGATTTTGGTGGGAAAACTTCACACTCGAATTGAAAGACCTGCAGCCATGCTGTTTTGTGTGGTGACCTTTTCAGAGCTCACAAACTAAGCAGAAATTTGGAATGGGTCAGTGTTAGATGAGACACTGCCATGGAGTAACTTGATGATCAAGGACTGGTGTGGGCAATTCAGTAGATGCCACTCTTCTCTCAAACTTAATACTAAGACTGAATCCCCAGCATAGTGTTAAGTGGCACTGTGCAGGGAGAAATAGTCTTTCACAAGAGATAGAAAATGAAGGCCTTGACCATTTATGGTCACTGAAAATTCACAATACTTACTGTAAAATTTTGTAAACGAGTCATTTCAAGTGTTACTGGACTAATTCTAGCTAGAACGTTCCTGCTCTTATTGGATACTACATTTTCCTTCACTTTCTGTCCTAAAGTACTGCATGGTGTGGCTGTGCATTGTTAAAACAGCGTCTGTGTTCAACCCCAGGGGTGGCTGCAGAGATTACTTAACCCACCTGACTGGCATGTTGCAAGGTTTGTATTTGTAAAGGACTTTAAGACCTTCAGATGAAAGGCACAATTATCAAGTGCTAGGTATTAACCATCCTTGCAAAACTAATTAACTTTGAAAAATGTATGTGAACATTTAAACTGAATTAATAAACTAAGATGCAAGACAGTAATTTATGTTGGCAATGCTCATGACAGAAAGGGAATTACAAACACATGTTCTGAGACTGCCTGAAAAACAAAGGGATTCTGAGATAAGATCTTATGAACAATTAATAATATTGCCAAGGGAAATAGTTTAGCCTTCATCAGCTAAACTATATATACTAACAGATGACCCAAAACTAAAAAGCATATTCTATGAAAATATCAAATGGATTCATTTAAGCTTGTTAGTAGCAAAGATTATTATTTTAGGACATTGGAAGGAAATGTCAGGACAATTCCTTTTAGAACGAACGGATGACAATCTTAACTGATACTGTCACGTATAAAAAGGCAACATATGGAAGAAAAAACAAAAACCGTTTGGAATCTATTTGTGAAATACATCTAAGGGGTCAAAACTTCCAGGATCTGAAACAGGGTTAAGGATAAATATAGATGTAGCTGACTGACATATAGTCACATTTAGCTAGCCAGAGGATATACAGTCACTCAGGCAGGGGCGGCTCTAGACATTTCACCGCCCCAAGCATGGCGTCATGCCGCAGGGGGTGCTCTGCTGCTCGCTGGTTCGCAGCTCCAGTGGAGCTCCCGCAGGCGTGCCTGCGGAGGGTCCCCTGGTCCCACGGCTTTGCTGGAGCTGCGGGACCAGTGGACCCTCCGCAAGCAAGCCGCCGAAGGCACCCTGCCTGCTGCCCTCCTGGCGACCGGCAAAGGGCCCCCCGCGGCATGCCGCCCCAAGCACGCACTTGGTGTGCTGGGGCCTGGAGCTGCCCCTGCACTCAGGGCACTGACTTCTTCATTTCTTAAAATCAAAAAGGGGGTATGACTATTTTATGACATTGACAAAAAACATTCTAACAGATCACATACAATACTGTATCATTTAATTTGCAAAAATATTACCATACATACACAAATAAATCTAATACCAAACAGGCACAGTGCCCAGAATAAAGTATCCTATGGTTATATAATGTTAAAGGATCTTCATTTAAAGGACATAAGCTAAGAAGAGGCTGAACTCCATGTCTATGCTTGGTTTGGTTGGATTCTGTTCATAAGGCACATGGTCTCTTTCATATTATTCATTCCATGTACATGAACAGTAAAACAGGTCATTTTTAAGTAAACCCTTTACAAGTGGACCAATTTTTACAATTTTACAATGTTTACAGTTACTACCTATGAATAACAAGGAATACTTTCAATCAGTTTCGTCATAATTTATTGATCATACACAAAAACACTAAAAATAAATTAAAAAAAAAAAAGACTGGCCCAAGAAATCAAAAAGGGATCATTGTTTTTAAAGGTATGTAATTTAAACTAATTAGTAGATTTTCTTGAAAATTCCCTGAAAATTACTTCAATGCTCAAAGAGTAAATGCTCTTAATTTGGGGGGGATTCACTAAATTACTCAAACGTAAGTATGTTTTAAGTGCAGATGTCAATGCAACCTTTGTCGGCAAAATACACTAGTCTCATTAACTGGATGTTTCTGCTAAAATGGGCCCAGATTGTCAAGTCTTTACTCACACCGGTAATCGGTTTCAATATTAAAATTGCCATCTTTAGGTTTCAGGATCAACAACTCATTGAGAAGAATGGGGCAGATCATGCCTGTCAGAGCCATGGAGCCAGATTCTCACTTGATGTAAATCAGCATAGCTGCACTGCTCTCCATGGAGCTAACGCCAATCCACATCAGGTGAGGTTCTGGTCCATTGTTTCAAGTGGTCTGGAGACTCAAGAGGGCAATGGTATATCAATTAATTTGCTGTTCGTGTTTTCAGAGTTCTTTCCTACACAACCGTAAAGGCTAGAAATTTTTTTAAATGAAAACTTAGATCCTAGAGTATCCATTCAATAACAAATATATTCAACAACAACTTTCATCAGTGAAAAGTCATTGATAACCAATGCATCATAGATAGAAAAGGACCAATTTTTACAATTTTACAATGTTTACAGTTACTACCTATGAATAACAAGGAATACTTTCAATCAGTTTCGTCATAATTTATTGATCATACACAAATACACTAAAAATAAATTTAAAAAATAAAGTATATCCACTATTAACAAATAGTGTTAATAGTGGATATATTAACAAAATGATAAAAAAGCAACACAGATATCTTAGATGTCACAAAAATCTAGAAGGGGGTCAATTTTCAAATCCTAGACATCAGGAATTTATTGGCTAAAAGAATAGAAAGAAATTCAGACTTGCCAAAAAAATTTCCTAAAGTCCTCATTAAAACAGATTTACTTGAAAATTAATTCTGTACTTCAGTGTTGTAAATTTGTAAAGGATACACTAAAGTGTTCACAACAAAGAAGTTTAATACCTGATTTGGATGCAAAACAAAATACATCCTTAACAATGGAGCCACTATAGCACTTCTAAGGTAAAAAAGTTAAAGTGAGTCTTCATCTGCTAGAGTGATTTAGCAACTTCATCTGAAAGGATCAAACATCTATACATATGATACCCTTGTGAGTTCATGAGACAGATCACTCTATCCATCATACCAAAAGGAAAGGAAAGGTTATAGAGGTTAATAGAGACAGAGTATCTGTAATTGATTTCTGTAATTCATTCCACACTCAATATACTCCAATGATCACTGAGCTATTTGTAATGTTCTTATGAATCAATGCTTCTCTTCATGTTCAAAATACAGTATAAAACTATGAAGCCATAAAGTCTACCTACACAAATCCTCATTAAGGTATATAAACAAGACCTCCATCAGTTTATATTAATAACTGACGTGCAGACACAAACTTAGCAGTTTGAATGGGCCGTGGTAAAATAGTTCAGATATAAGATGCAATCTCAAAACCTATTCTTTATGTCACCTGGAAAATAAATACATTTTTCTGGGGTGGTATCTGCAATCACGTGGAATAGGCAGGCTGCACACTTCAAGTGAGAGACTTGCTCACACATTCAAATCTTTGATAAACCAGTGCATCCTAATCCTGGTCAGTCACTCCATCCTAATCTCTCTCTCTCTCTCTCACACACACACACACACACACAACCCCAAAACTCCATGACAGAAACCAGGGAAGGGTGCTCCAACAACCAGAAAACATGGTCCACCAATTGTGTTTGTATGCTCCCTGAGTGAAGAGTAGCAAATTCATACTCAACCCCCACCTCCATTCCCTGTGCAAGTTATTCCTGCTTCAACCTCAAAACCTATCATTCTACATCATACATATACAGCCCTATTTAAACTGGTCCAAATAGTTCCACATATTTGCTGCTGAATCCTTTCCAAGCAAAGGGCCAAATTCTGGAACTGAACCTTTTGAAAAAAAAAAAAAAAAAAAAAAAAAAAAAAAAAAAAAAAAAAGGAGGAAGAGGAAACTCCCCCCCCCCCAAACGATTCAAAGGCAGGGCATGTTCATGCCCATAACAGCCCCACACACAGCCCCTCCTTGTATGTTCCAATCCAGAGTAGCTACATATGTGTTACTACCAACTGAGAAGACCGCCATGCACAAATATACAGACAACATGATTTTCTGATGGCTTAAGCCAAAGAACAGGAATGCCACACACACACATACACTCACACACCCTGGCTCCTGTAGTGAATTGAACCAACAATGAACACTCTGTTGGTTTCATGGAAAGCCAGAATCAAGGCTGACATAGTAAACACTGTGCTCCCTTTTCTAGCTGTGGGTTTTCTACCATGTGCCTATGTATGCTGGCCAGTTAAAATTTGTCCTCTAGAACAATGGATTCAGTTGGAATTCTCAGAAGATATTTAATCCTTAGGGAATGAGAAAAGCATTTACATTTAAAAAATAAGTCAGTTTACATAACGCAGATTGAATAATATGTTCAGTACACCTGACAATTGCTGGCTTTGAAAAGAACAACTTCTTCAAATTATTAACATACAGTATTGAACTGGCCTCTTCAATTTACTTTAACCGAGCGAATAAGAACAGCATCAGCACATGTACAATTTTGTGTAAATTTCCTTGCAAGAATTTCCAGTTTTCAGAACTGAACAAGTCTTGCTAAGCCTTTCCAACAATATGTTCTAAAAAAGTACACGGAAGAGAAACTATAATGTGGACTCATATTCCTTTACTGGAAGCAGCCATCAGTAAAATGTTGCAATACGTACTGCCCATCGCATGTGTGAGCAGATACATCAGGTTTTCAGAATTGGTCCACCTAGGTGGATGGATCAGCTGCATAATTTTTCCAGTAGACTCCCTAGCATGAATCTTACATACAACGTAAATCTATTAAAAAACCCAAACAAACAAAAAACAGACTCTCTCAAAGTCTCCATACCTAGTTTAATCTTCATTTATTGCAAAAAATTTAAACATAAATGTTGTCTCTACTGTGAAGCCATTGTACACGTTGTTCAACAGCTGCTGTTCAGGTCAGCAGTTCAGCTTTTTATGTTAAGCGGGAAGTTTCATGATCTGAACCATGCTGCTATTAGATGGAAGGGAATAAATCTGAAAGCAGAAGCATATGCCACAGTAATTAAAGGCTTTTCAAGCAAGTTCACCAGCAGTAGAGAAGCCTGTAACTGATTAACTTTGCTCTCATAAATGGTCTTCCAAGTTAGAGAAACCACAAGAGTTATTCATATTATTGTTAAAGTATGGTTTTAATGTGAGAAATTATTACATGAAAATGGCATCTTCCTACTCAACAGAACTGCTGGCTCTGAGCATTCAGTCTCATCTGCTGTCAGTATCAAAAATAAGTTTTCATTGCTATTTTCTCCTGTTAGTCCTGAAAAGCCAGTACAGTTAAAAGAGAAAGTTATATTGTATTCCTTCTTTTACATCATCATAAGAACTCATTACTGAATTCTGAACAGTTATAGGCCAGGTCTACAGTACAAACTTAGATCAATACGGTTATGTTGTTCAGGGGCCTGAAAAACCCACTGAGCAATGCCGTTATACCAACTTAACCCCTGATGCAAACAGCACTGTGTCAACGGGAAGGTTTCTCTCATTGACATAGGTACCACCTCTCAAGGAGGTGGATTAACTACGCCAACAGAAGAAACTCTCCCATCAGCATAGCAACGAGTGCTACAGCAGCCAAACTGCACCACTTCAGCGTTTGAACAGTAGACCTGATCATAGATGTACAGCTCCACTGAAAGCTGCTCAGGTGTCACTGAGGTCATAGTCTGGTCTTCAAAACTCTATTAATGGCAGCGATGCACAAAATGGAAAGAACCCAGCAGAATTTCCAGTCTGTATTTACAGAGTGGGTTGGGGGGCGGGAAGCAGGGTCGGGGGAGGAGTCCTACTCGTAAACTGAGCACATCTGATATGGAAATCTTTGAGTCAATAAACATTAAAGTCCATGAGACCATCTTTACAGGGTCACAATGCAAAGAAGAACCGCACTTTAAATATTTATATAGCATCATAACATTGCAAGTCGCTTTAATGAGATTTTAAAATGTAAATAAAACGCATATAATCCCTGCCGAAAAGAGTTTGCAACCCCTTTGAGACAAACCTTCATTTTCTATGTAATAGACAAGGGAAGGAGTTGTGAAAGGAGGGACAAGGTTTAAAATAAAAAGATAAAGTGACTCCTTACATACTGAGCAAGCTTTACAAGTATGAATAATTTGCAATAAAGCCTAAGGCATGGAAAGAGAGAAGGAGGAGATAACAGGACAGAAGGCCAATAGGAAAAAGCAAGGTGAAAGAAGCAGGTTTTGAGGAGGGATTTGAAGGGGGAGTGAGGAGGTCTGGCACACTGGAAGAGGGATTTTAGAGCAGGGGGTGGGAGCAGTGTGGAGAGAGGACATTGAATCAGTGTTACGAACTCTCACAATTTTATTTTGATTTTTATTAAAGCTCCTGGACTCATCAATATGGAAAAATCTTTTTTTTTTAAAGTAAGAGTTGGGCAGGAGGGTTATTAGTGATTTTTGATGGCTTCAGACTGGCACTACTGTAGAAACGAGAGTGGAAGCAGAGAACAATGGACGAAGGTGAGAAGAGCAGGCAGAGCACAAGAGAGCTACCTGTGGGTACCTGTGCAGGGGTCAGCCAGAACTCTGCTGCAAGCACAGAAGGAGCCACCACAGAATGAATTTGGCCTGCGGCCCTTCACCCGTCCTGCACCAACTGTCAGATTGGGCAGAGATTAGAAGAAGTATATGCTGTACTAAGAGAGCAGCAGTAGTTCCACACTTGCACGTGGCCCACGGGGCCCTGGGAGGCATTCATTCTGTCTTTGACTTCTGTAGGCAAAAGGCCTTCAGTTATGGCTGTTTGTGCACCTCCACAAGCCCTCCCCTTTACTAGCTCAGTAAAGCTATCATCTGGCTCTAAGTGCACATGTGTACCCTTTATTTTTTCTACACGTACATACACACCAGGGCTTGAAAAGCCCAAACACTCACTCACCACCTGAACTGCAATGTCCACTTGAAAGGATGGCGGAGCTGCTGCTACAGTCCCTGCTCCCCGGGGAACTTCAGAGGGGGTTCCAGCTAAGGCCTGGTCTACACTACGTATTTATACCGAATTTAGCAGCATTAAACCGATTTAACCCTGCACTTGTCCACACAACGAAGCCCTTTATATTGATATAAAGGGTTCTTAAAACCGATTTCTGTACTCTTCCCCGACGAGGGGAGTAGCGCTGAAATTGGTATTGCCATGTCGGATTAGGGTTAGTGTGGCCGCAATTTGACGGGTCTCCCTCCTCCATCCCGAAGGCTATCTCAGATAAGACAATGAGAAAAAAAAAAGACACCAAGACGAAATGTTCTCGGAAATCATGAAGTGATCCGCAATGAAAGAGCTCATTCTGAATGAGTGAAGGACTCGTATCAAAGTTACAGAAAGATGCCAGTGACGTTGAGGACAGGAGGACCAACGTGAGGGATAGGAGGACGAACGTGAGGAGAGGAGAGATGCTCGCAGATGAGAGGTGGTGGCAGGAAGATCTGAGGTGTCGGGATGCAACTCTGTGGCTGCTTGTGATCATACGGACATGCTCCAGCGTCTGGTGAGCCAGAATGGCAGCAGGATCAAAAGAGTGTCACTGCAGCCCCTATATAAACTGCCTCCCCCCTCACCATGTTCCTTAGCCTCCTCACCCCAGATGACTAAGAACACGTGGAGGAGGCTCCGTGCACCCATATTCCACCCCAGTGGACAGCCCAACCAAAAGGCAGTCATTATTTAGAAATTTTTTAGTGGCCTTTTCCTTCCCTCCTGTTCCTCCTCCCAAACCCCACCAGGCTACCTTGTCAGTTCTCGCCTCTTTTTATAATATAATAAAGAATACATGATTTTTAAACGAGAGTGATTTTATTTCCTTAGGAAGCAAAGCGTAATCGAAGGGAAGGTGGTGGCTTACAGGGAATGAGTCAATCAGGGGAGGGGGGTTTCATCAGAGAAGAAACAAACACAACAGTCACACCCATACCCTGGCCGTGATGAAACTCGTTTTCAAAGCTTCTCTGATGTGCACCGCTTCCTGGTGTGCTCTTCTAGTTGCCCTTGGTGTCTGCCTCGTGCATAATCAGCAAGCCAGGTTGATTTGCCTTCAGCCTCCCACCCCGCCATAAAGTCTCCCCCTCACTCTCACAAGGATTTGGAGCACCACAGGAATCAGTAATAACAAAGGGACATTGGGTTTGGCTGAGGTCTGAGTGAGTCAGTAATGTGCGCCAGCGCGCCTTTAACGGCCAAATGCACATTCTTACCACCATTCTTGCACTTGCTTCAGCCTGCAGTTTGAACAACTCCTAACTACTGTCCAGGCTGCCTGTGTATGGCTTCATGAAAGCCATGGCCATCAAGGGTGTGCTAGGTCTTTCCAGAGATAACTACAGGCATTTCAACATCCACCCAAACTAATTGTAAATCTAGGTCTGATGACAGTAATTCCCTTGCCTGCAAGCCATTTTAAAACAGAGTAGTTGTTCGTTGGAAGACACAGTGTCATGAACCCTTCCCGCCATATCCCACTGTGATTTGGTGAACGTCCCTTGTGTCCACCAGAGCTGGAAGTATCGCTTTCGGTTATGTACTGGTGCCCTGGTGCCCCGGTGCCAAGATAGGAGATATGGGTTCCTCTATCGCCTCACCACGTTAGGGAAATCCCATTGCAGAAAAGCCATCCACTACGACCTGCACATTTCCCATAGGTCACAACTTTTTCGTAAAGGCAGCCTTAATGATGGCTTTGCTTACTGCATTCACAGCAGCCCCATAGTAGATTTTCCCACTCCAAATTGATTCCCGACTGACACAGTAGCGTCTGGCGTGCAACTTCCAGAGGGCTATCGCCACTCGCTTGTGAAAACTGTGAGGGCTGCTCTCATCTTGGTATTCTGGCATTTCAGGGCAGGGGAAAGTAAGTCACAAAGTTCCATGAAATGCCCTTTACGCATGCAAAAGTTTCGCAGCCACTGGGAATCGTTCCCAACCTGCAACACTTATGCGGGTCCCACCAGTCAGTGCTTGTTTCCTGGCCCAAAATCGCGTTCAATTGGGTAGAACCTGCCCCTTACCAGCAGGATCTCCAAAGCACAGGGCCCCGCGATTTGAGAGAATTCTGTGTCCATATCCTCATCACTCTCGTCGCCACGCTTCCTGTAGCCGCCTCCTCCTTGACTGGTTTTGCAGGTCCTGGCTCAGCACTGACTGCATGAGAATGGTGAGGTGTTTACAAAGTCCATGTGCTGTCTTGAGCTGAGCAGAGTCCATGCTTGCCATGCTATGGCGTCTGTACAGTTCATCCAGGGAAAAGGCACGAAATGGTTGTCTGCTACTTGCACAGAGGGAGGGGTGAGGCTGTACCCAGAACCACCTGCAACAATGTTTTTTTGCCCCATCAGGCAATGGGATCTTAACCCAGATTCCAATGGGCGGGGAGACTGCAGGAACTATGGGATATTATGGGATAGCTACCACAGTGCAATGCTCCGGAATTGACAGTAGCCTCGTTACATGATG
>NC_133771.1:148123458-148156780 GCF_003597395.2 Chelonoidis abingdonii
TATGGCTTAGGTGGTATCCCACAGTGCCCATTTTGAGCCGCTCTGGAAAGCCATCTGAATCAGATGCCTGGCGAGGTTAGACAGGGAAAGCCCGCCACTTTTGAATTCATTTCCTGTTTGGCCAGCGTGAGTTAGCTCACCAGCAAAGGTGACCACACAGAGCTCAATCGCACAGGTAACATGCAGTCTCCTGAGAATTGAAAAAGAGCTCAACATGGACTGCATGGGAGGTACTGGATCTGATCGCTAACGGAGGCATTCTTTGCTAACCACTCTGCTCCAAAGAATGAAATGAAGAAAACATTGAAAAAATTTCAAAGGCCCGATGGGAGAAAGGTCCACACCAGGGACTCATGCAGTGCAGAAGTGAAAGTTTTTTAAGAGCCTCAGACAACCTACCAGAAAACCAAGCGCACAACGGAAGAGTCCGCGAGGCAGGCCGAAACATGCCATTTCTACGCTTGAGCTGCATGCCATTCGCGGGTGCGCGCCACCATTTACCCCACCGTCCGGTGGATTCCGCATGGTGGTGTAATTCAGCCATGGCCTGAAATCTGCGGACAGTGAAAGAATCGAGGAGGAGGAGAGGAGACGAACTGCAGAGAGCACACAAGCACTCCATTCTCCCCAACAGCCAGGGCTTTTCTCACCCTGATGGATTACCCTCCAAGGCCACTATATCCACACAACGAAGCGTGGAAGAGACCTCTGTGAGTGTTATCTTTGTAAATATAAAACAATGGTTTAAAGCAAGCGGTTTTAAGTGCATAATTTGCCCTAGCTGAATGCATTCGCGCGCAGTAAAGTTACTGGAAAAGTCTGTTAAATGTCTGGGGATGAGCGGAAATCCTCCAGGACATCTTCCATGAAGCTCTCCTGAAGGTACTCAAAGCCTTTGCAGAAGGTTTCTGGGCAGGGGCAGCCTTATTCCGTCCTCCATGGTAGGACACTTGACCATGCCATGCTGTAGCAAGGCAATCTGGTATCAGTTGCATGACAAAACCTAGTACCGTATGGTCTGTGTTTGCTACATTACAAGCAAACATCCTTCTTTATTCGTTGTGTACCATTCTTGTATCCTCGCTGTGTATCTCAGAGACTTGATATCGTTCATGATACAAAAACGCTGTGTTAATTCAGGAATTTAATTAAGTGGACAGAGATGGCTTTGGGGCTGTTTTGCCTGTGGATTAAAGAATCCTTCCCTGCATTTTAGCACAGCAGGAGAGGGGAGGGTGACTGGCGCTGAGCTTTTTTGCGTTTGGCATAGCTGGTGTCTTTCCCTGCTACCAGCTATGCGGTGCAGGGGAGGGTATGGCTAGCAGCGATCTTCCATGATTACCAGCTACGCGGTGAGGAGAGGTGAAAGCGATCATCCCAGGAATTGGATGGGGTGGTTCTGGTGCTGCACATTAATAGGAAAGAAGCAGCATCAATGGCTTTGCTTGCTTATGGAAAGGAGGGCGCGATATATGAAGGCTAGCAGGGCGAAAGATAATCTGGCTTAGCCATGACCACATGCAAGCCGAATCTGCATGCCCGATCTGCTTCTGTGATCTCTAACACCAAGCGCAGCACTCAGTATTAAAATGCAAAATGCGACTTGTAGTGAGATCACATGTGCTATGTAGGTGAATAGTGTTGTCACCATGAAAGAGTATATACTTTGTTCTGTAAAATGTATCTTTTAAATACTTCTTACGCTTTTTCCCTCCTCCTGGCAGCTGCAATTTTTCCAGTCTCCCTCCTCCATCTCCGAAGGCTATCTCAGATAAGACAATCAGAAAAAAAAAGACACCAAAGACGAAATGTTCTCGGAAATCATGAAGTGATCCGCACATGAAAGAGCTCATCTGAATGAGTGTGAAGGACTGTATCAAAGCTACAGGAAGATGCCAGTGACCGTCGAGACAGGAGGACCAACGTGAGGATAGGAGGACGAACTAGGAGAGGAGAGATGCTCTAGTGAGAGGTGGTGGGCAGGAAGATCTGAGGTGTCGGGATGCAACTCTGTGGCTGCTGTGTGATCATTACGGACATGCTCCGACGTCTGGTGGAGCTTCAGGAATGGCAGCAGGATCAAAAGAGTGTCACTGCAGCCCCTATATAACTGCCTCCCCCCTCACCATGTTCCTTAGCCTCCTCACCCACCAGATGACTAAGAACACGTGGAGGGAGGCTCCGTGCACCCACCTATTCCACCCCAGTGGACAGCCCAACCAAAAGGCAGTCATTATTTAGAAATTTTTTAGTGGCCTTTTCCTTCCCTCCTGTCCTCCTCCCAAACCCACCAGGCTACCTTGTCAGTTCTCGCCCTCTTTTTATAATTAATAAAGAAGATACATGATTTTTAAACGAGAGTGATTTTATTTCCTTAGGAAGCAAGCGGTAATCGAAGGGAAGGTGGGGCTTACAGGGAATGAGTCAATCAAGGGGAAGGGTTTCATCAGAAGAAGAAACAAACACAACAGTCACACCATACCCTGGCCGTGATGAAACTCGTTTTCAAAGCTCTCTGATGTGCACCGCTTCCTGGTGTGCTCTTCTAGTTGCCCTGGTGTCTGCCTGTGCATAATCAGCACCAGGTGATTTGCCTCAGCCTCCACCCGCCATAAATTCTCCCTCACTCTCACAAGAGCATTGTGGAGCACACAGGAATCAGTAATAACAAAAGGACATTGGTTTTGGCTGAGGTCTGAGTGAGTCAGTAATGTGGCCCAGCGGCCTTATAACGCCAATGCACCGTTCTCCACCCATTCTGCACTGCTCAGCCTGCAGTTGATCTGCTACTGTCCGGCTGCCTGTGTATGGCTTCTGCGCCATGGCCTCACAGGTAGGCTGGTGTTTAACAAGAAAAGAATCCCAAAAAATGCTACGGCACTTTTCAACTCACAACCTAGCATTAAATAATCTGTCAAAAAGAAGGCATGACATACTCCCTTGCTGGCCAGCTAGACACCTATATGCGCAACACAATAAGTCGAATTGTGTCTTTGACACGACCCCCACTAAGTCATGCACCACTCCAACCCTCCCATAAGATAAAAAAATGTTAGACGATTCATGACCCGTCCCTTGATACTCCACCAGAGCTGGCCACCTAAGTATCGCTTTCGGTTATATGTACTGGTTGCCCTAGTGCCCCGGTGCCAAATAGGAAAGATAATGTTCACGTAAAATACAATAATACAACACAATCACCACAAGTTAAAGAATCCCATGCAGAAAGCCATCCACTACGACCTCACATTGGCATCACAACTATTTTCAGTAAGCAGCGCTTTAATGATTGCTTTGGCTAACTTGCATTCACAGCAGCCCCATAGTAGATTTTCCACTCCAAATTGATTCCCGACTGACCAGTAGCTGTCTGGCGTTGCAACTTCCAGGAGCTATCGCCACTCGCTTGTGAAAACTCGTGAGGGCTGCTCTCATCTTGGTATTTCTGGCATTTCAGGGCAGGGGAAAGTAAGTCTCAAAGTTCCATGAAATTGCCCTTTACGCATGCAAAAGTTTCGCAGCCACTGGGAATCGTTCCCAAACTGCAACACTATGCTGGTCCCACCAGTCAGTGCTTGTTTCTGGCCCAATCGGCGTTCAATTGGTAGAACCTGCCCCATTACCAGCAGGATCTCCAAAGCAGAGGGTCCCGCGATTTGAAGAATTCTGTGTCCATATCCTCATCACTCTCGTCGCCACGCTTGCCTGTAGCCGCCTCCTCCTGGACTGGTTTGCAGGTCCTCTGCTCCAGCACTGACTGCATGAGAATGGTGAGGTGTTTACAAATCCATGATTGCTGTCTTGAGTTGAGCAGAGTCCATGCTTGCCATGCTATGGCGTCTCGTACAGTTCATCCAGGGAAAAGGCACGAAATGGTTGTCTGCTACTTGCACAGAGGGAGGGGTGAGGCTTACCCAGAACCACCCTGCAACAATGTTTTTTGCCCCATCAGGCAATGGGATCTTAACCCAGAATTCCAATGGGCGGGGAGACTGCAGGAACTATGGGATATTATGGGATAGCTACCACAGTGCAATGCTCCGGAAATTGACACTAGCCTCGGTACAGAATGCACACCACTGAACTAATTGCTCATGGATGCACACCACTGAATTAATGTGCTTAGTGTAGCTGCGTGCACTCGACTTTATACAATCTGTTTTAAAAAAACAGTTTCTATAAAATTGGAATAATCTCGTAGTGTAGACATACCCTGAGTCAGCCAAAAAACTTTTCATAGAGTTTCTCCTGGAGCACAGTCCATGGCTGAAAAGCTACTGTCTGCCAAAAACACGCCCACCCTACTGAGAGCATGGACATTGCTCCCTATCAGACTCTGAGATTCAGACATATTAAAAAATTATTTTATTGAACAGGAAGCAGCTAACATACCCATTTACCGCAAGACATGGAAATCATTTTAAAATGAAGATAAACCTATGTTGATTATTTAACAACACAGTTATCAGGATTTGAAATTTAATAGGGGGCTAGTCCAAAAATTATATACACACACAGATTAATAAATAGAAAAATAACCGTGTAAATAGGCACTCTTAGCATTGTATTTGAACTCTTGTGCATTAGACTGAAATATACCCAAATAAAATTTAGGATAGCAAACACTCAAGTTATGTTCACGTACACCCAGGAATCATACTGCGATCAATGCCTTCACTAATGTGTTAAATGCCTGCCAGCCTGCATGAAGGTTGCACAGATGCTCCATTGTACATCTGCACTGATGACGTGGTCATTCCGAATAGCTCTCTTTCCCAATCTGTTACAGAATACCTGTTTCTAGTTTCCGGAATTGGGAAATAAGCCTCATGTTCAGTCTGTGATGAACAACGTCTGATACCATCTTGCCTTAAGAAATAGTCACGCATAAGCCAGCTTGAGAATTGACTGTAGCATTTATGTAGATGATATAGACAGCAGATTAATACATTTTGGAGCTTGCACTCAAGAGTCTCCTATACAACAGTCCTGTGGCTCTTTTCCCCTCCAACATGGCTCAACTACACTGCCTCAGAGCACGAATAAGATCAACCAAATGTTAGCTAACAGTCCTTTTTAAATTTATTATAATAAATGACTAGCAAAAGACTGTCTCAAACAGAAAACATCACATTAATATCACAGATTGTGATGTCTGCATACATACAGGATCGTGGATAGTGACAAATTCATTTGTGGTGCAACTCCACTGCGCTTTTGAGAGCTACACCGGGAATGAATTGGCCCCCTAGCATCTGAGTAGGCAAACATGGATCGTTACAGATGACCTGGATCTACTGGACAGGAGGTAAGACAATTCTGGCGTGACCAAAGACTCAATGCTGGTTGTAGATAAATACTAGTTGCACTTCTATTCCATTTACAGTCATGCATGCCGTAGTAGAAGCCACCAGCCAATAATGGTAAACACAGGATACTCACATCTCGGGGGGGGCAGAGGAAGAGGTTTTAGCTATTTTATGCAGACAAATATTGTAAGTTTCTGTAACACCTTTTTGTTTGGTCTTGTATCATTACATCTACTAAGAATATACCATATGCTTCACTTATATCTGGTTGTATCATGGGAAGAGGGAAAGTTCCATATAAAAATCAATGAATAATATTTTAAAATATTTGAGGAAACTAAAAAGATATTTTATAGCAATTTTCAGTACTGGAAAAGGTATTTTTGGCAGTAACACAGTAAGATCTTTATCACATTCCAAACAATGTTGTATGTATTTTGTTATTTGTAGTCTTACCACTAATTTCTCTATTAGGCTTTTTTCTATTGTTCTGTCAAAATAGTTCTTCCAAAAAAAATTACTTGACAATAAATACAGTACACCTCTACCCTGATATAACGCGACCCGATATAACGCGAATTCGGATATAACACGGTAAAGCAGTGCTCTGGGGGGGCGGGGCTGCGCACTCTGGCAGATCAAAGCAAGTTTGATATAATGCGGTTTCACCTATAACGCAGTAAGATTTTTTGGCTACCGAGGACAGCGTTATATCGAGGTAGAGGTGCATATTCCAGCTTTTGTGCTGCATGAGACTAGGGCTTTCAATTATAACCCTCTATCTTCCTACGTTCTTGAGTTTCTGACAAAAAATTCCATCCAGCCTTTCAGTCCCTCACAGTGAACTTTAGTGGGGAAGGTTTCTACCATTTTTCAGTCAGAGGGTGGGGTGAAAAAAAAAACAAAAAACTTGTTAACATTTTAAGACTGGCTTGCTCACTCATACCTCAAAGATGACTTGGACAAACCCCACATTTTGCATGCATGTCATTCTTATTGAGAGAAGGAAAAGGAAATTAATGATCAAAAGACATCCAAGGAATGGAAAAGTCTCTTAGGAGCGTGATCAGCTGGCACTTGCTCAGCTTTTAGCAAATTCTAATACTGATAAGGCCTCTGAGTGCTACTTCAAAATTATGCAAATCGAGGCCCATAGCCTACTCACAATATCCCTGTTGAAATAAATGAAAATATTTGTGTAACCTACACTAACACAGTGTGACTTTGCCCCCCTCAAGGATCACACAAAGGTTCACAAATGTGAGCAGACGGAGCTAATAGGGTAGGGGACTCTATCTTCAGCAGCAGGATCTAAATGCATAAGCCTCAGAGGTCCCAGGTTCAATCTGTACTGCTAATGACCATCCTTTGCTATCACCTTTGTAATCATTGGCGGCAAAACTAAATCTCTAGATCTAAAAGCATGAGCTTCTTCTACCTCTTGTCTAAAAGACCTTGTTAGCATGAGGGAAGTAGCAGATTCCTAAACCTCAGTAGGGGCCAGCCACTAGAGGGGAACTGAAAGCAACACTCTATAAATCTAGGTTACATATACATGAGAGAAGCAAGAAGAATTACATCTTGCAATTCTATCTTTCTGTTGCTGCTAAAGCCTTAGATAAACCAAAGAACAGGGAAATCCAACTCCCTTTGTGTAATTTTGAAAAGGAGTTTGGAGCTCAGTCTGAGGACCCTCTTTAGGGCACAGAGTTCAATAGATTAACTATTCTGATTTACTGATTTCCAGAAAGCCTTTGACAAGGTCCCTTGCCAAAGGCTCTTACGTAAATTAAGTTGTCATCGGACAAGAGGGAAGATCCTTTCATGGATTGAGAACTAGTTAAAAGACAGGGAACAAAGGGTAGGAATTAATGGTAAATTCTCAGAATGGAGAGGGGTAACTAGTGGTGTTCCCCAAGGGTCAGTCCTAGGACCAATCCTATTAACTTATTCATAAATGATCCGTAAAAGGAGTAAACAGTGAGGTTGGCAAAGTTTGCAGATGATACTAAACTGCTCAGAATAGTTAAGACCAAAGCAGACGGTGAAGAACTTCAAAAAGATCTCACAAAACTAAGTGACTGGGCAACAAAATGGCAAATGAAATTTAATGTGGATAAATGTAAAGTAATGCACATTGGAAAAAATAACCCCAACTATACATACAATATGATGGGGGCTAATTTAGCTACAGCTAATCAGGAAAGAGATCTTGGCGTTATCGTGGATAGTTCTCTGAAGATATCCACGCAGTGTGCAGCAATAGTCAAAAAAGCAAACAGGATGTTAGGAATTATTTAAAAAGGGATAGAGAATAAGATGGAGAATATCTTATTGCCCACATATAAATTCATGGTATGCTCACATCTTAAATACTGCATACAGATGTGGTCTCCTCATCTCAAAAAAGATATACTGACATTAGAAAAGGCTCAGAGAAGGGCAACTAAAATGATTAGGAGCTTAGGGATTAGGGGTCCCATTTGAGGAGAGATTAAAGAGGCTAGGACTTTTCAGCTTGGAAAAGAGGAGACTAAGTGGGGCTATGTTAGAGGTATATAAAATCATGAGTGATGCGGATAAAGTGAACAGGGAAAAGTTATTAACTTGTTCCCATAATATAAGAACTAGAGGCCAAAAAATGAAACTAATAGACAGCAGGTTTAAAACAAATAAAAGAAAGTTCTTCACACAGTGCAAAATCTGTGGAATTCCTTGCCTGAGGAGGTTGTGAAGGCTAGGACTATAACCGGGTTTAAAAGAGAACTAGATAAATTCACGGGAGGTTAAGTCCATAAATGGCTATTAGTCAGGATGGGTAAGGAATGGTGTCCCTTGCCTCTGTTTGTCAGAGGGTGAAGATGGATGGCAGGAGAGAGATCACTTGATCATTACCTGTTAGGTTCACTCCCTCTGGGATACCAGGCATTGGTCATTGTCAGTAGACAAGATACTGGGCTGGATGGACCTTTGGTCTGACCCAGAATGGTCATTCTTATGTTCTTATTTAAGTAAACCTTAATCTCCTCCTATTTATAGCAAGTGTAAGTGGGAGAATTCAGCTGGCTGATCCATGAACCTGGTCATTTTTATTCTGCAGAGGTCAGGTTTCAGAATGTGCCTCCTTAGTGGCTTTGTAATGGAGAAAGAATCCTAATGAGACAAGCCAGAGCAATATCAAATTGTAGCACAAGTGTATGAACAAATACATCCAGTGTTTCATGGTTCAATCCACTCCCCTCACGGACATTCAATAATCGGTTCCTTTACATTTTTGCACAGGTTTGAACTTCATACAGGTTGATGATAAAAGTCACCATCTGCAGGTGATAAAGCACATTCCCCTGTCAGAAGCATCTTTTGGGGGGGAAAAGAAGGCTGGCAAGATGATCATCTTTTACAGCACGGGAGTGATCACAGTAAATAAGCTTTATATTATTAAAGAACCCCAGATGCTATGTGAAAACCATTCCTACTATTCAAAGAACAGTTTCAAGAAGTTACATTGTTTCCCAAATAAATAATCATGGGGATCTGGAAATATCTACAATTGCCTTTTAGTATTGTGCTGTTTTCTGAATATTTATGTGTCTATTCCCATTAGAACAGGGGTGGGCAAACTTTTTGGCCCGAGGACCACATCTGGGTATGGAAATTGTATGGCGGGGCATGAATGCTCATGAAATTAGGTTTGGGGTATGGGAGGGGGTGAGAGCTCCAGCTGGAGGTGCGGGCTCTGGAGTAGGGCTAGGGATGAAGGCTTAGAGGTGCAGGAGGGTGCTCCAGGCTGGGACTGAAGGGTTTGGAGGGGGATCAGGGCTGGGGTGTGGAAGACGGGTCAGGGGTGCAGGCTCTGGGCGGTGCTTACCTCAAGCAGCTCCTGGGAGGAGCAACATGTCCCCCCACTCAGCTCCTACGTGGAGGCACGGCCAGGCGACTCTGTGCCCTGTCCCATCCTCAGGCGCTGTCCCTGCAGCTCCCATTGGTTGTGGTTCCTGGCCAATGGGTGCTGCGGGGTCAGCACTTGGCGGAGGCAATGTGTAGACCCCTTGTTACCCCTATGGATAGGAGTCGGAAGAGGGACATGCCGCTGCTTCCACAACCTGCACAGAGCCATAGCACGCGCGGAGCAGGGCAAGCCCCGGACCCCACTCCCCGGTGACAGCTTGAGGGCCAGATTAAAACGTATGAAGGGCCGGATGCGGCCCCGGACCATAGTTTGCCCTCCCCTGCATTAGGAAGTGCTTATCACCAAAGGCACTTTACATATATAGCAGGTGCAAGCTATAAAAGATGGATAAAAGTGCAATAAAAAAAGCCAACAAAAGATGGTTAGGTTTCTTTAAATATTTCAAAGCTAATGATCCAAAACACCGCTGAACCATGTTTTTCCTGCCTCATATACTTGTCTAAACATGGTGAAATCAAGATTAACAGTATTCAATACTCAAAACATTCAACAAGATAATACACATTATCATGACACCTGTATATTTAAAGGAAACATATTACACGAGTTAGTGCGTTTAAAATTATAATCGATGTATTATATTCCTTTAATGCTAAGGGGACTGTTATTATATTTCTGCTCCAGTTATAAATGTATTAGTCATCTCCACAAGTAGTTAACTGAGAACAGTTCCCCCCTCAAAAATAAGCTAATAAACAACTTCATACTTAAAAAATTTTCACAAGTGACATCAGTGAAAGTAATAGATGTTGATTGTTCATGAGAATTATTTTGTTCCCTGTTTATTGAAAATGAGTCAGTTAATTAGGAAATTTGTTATCAAAACTGACGTACATATATTTGTTATTTATTGACAGAGATGTTATTTTCTCCTGACTATGGTGGTGAGCTCGGCAGAACTCCAGCAAGCCAATTCAATTGAAAGATTTGAAATGCCATTTCAGAAAATAAATACCTTCCCCTACATAGAAATGAAAGCTGATAGCATTAAGAATAAATTTAGTCATTGTCCACAAATATCTTGTGCACCAAAGGAAAGAAGCATAGCTATTTCCATAATCAATACTATAGTAGTTATGAAGAATTATTTGTGAACTTAAAATCACCTTGGAGATTACTGATGACTTGTAAGATTATTTGCACCATCATATTTATCTACCAGGGCAAACTGCATAGTGACCACTGTCAAATTAATCATCCAGTGAAAAATCAATAAGCAAAAGGTGTTAGCTCTGTAATGCTCTGTTGGACATAGTCATGTCTCTGATAATTCCCCCTTGGAGTTTATGGATCCTACATGACCTCTGTCCAACCTCAAGCAACTTTATCTCTGGAAATTCTATTAGAACTGGTCCCTGCATCACTGCCTACAGTCAGGAGCACAAAGCTTGATTTGTATGTTTCAGTCCAACTCAAAAAGAACCAGATTTTATTTTTAACCTTGTTGAAATTTTGTAAGCAATTGCATCCCATTGTTCTCTAACACCCCAAACTATAAAAGTAAGAGTAAAACACAAAAGAGCTTCACGGAAAGATTGGAAATCACTACAATGCACTTCAATGATTAGAATCATTGATATAAAAATAAACCACACATAGTGATCCAAATCACTGGAACAAAATGATTCCTATATTAACTAAAATACTCTGCTTGTAAGAATCAATCGCTTAGAAGAATCAAATCATCCAGGACGGATGTGATTCTTATAAAAGGAGAGCATGGTATTTCAATCGCAATTTTACTCTTTCAACGTATTTTGCAGTTTACTTATGGCAAGACATTTTTCTTTTATTAATTCCTAAATTGTCAGGATAAGCAAACTGTGTCAATTTTTCCTTTAAAAAAAGTCCTCTCTATTTATCAGTAACTTGAGAGCTCCTTTGGAGTCAATTCCTCCTCAGATCCCCAGTTCCTAAGACTGCTAAGAGGCTGCCTTGAGATTTTATAGTGGTTGTTGTATTTTCAAGTAAGTAAATGCATGTGCTGCTACATGCTCAGTGTTGCTGCACTCTTCATTGCTACCAGCACAGTTCACCATTCTAAGTCTACTTGAAGGTTCTAGAGAACATATGAAATTCCTCAGCAGAAGAGCTGTAATAGAGGACATCACCCAACAAGAGAGAATCGGCTACAGGTAAGAAGTTAGTTAAACTTTACATTTGGTATTTTAAAAAAATTGAGGCCTAAATTTCTCTAACTTTGGATCTCCTCCACAGGGCCTCACTCTTTACAGAGATCGTGGATGGATGCAGAGAATGGCAAGACTGGCTGA
The DNA here is from genome assembly GCF_003597395.2 of Chelonoidis abingdonii. NCBI lineage: Eukaryota > Metazoa > Chordata > Testudines > Testudinidae > Chelonoidis > Chelonoidis abingdonii. The sequence goes on from NC_133771.1 coordinate 148,135,011, forward strand.
GAACCATGCGTGTAAGGATGAAGATTTTACAAAACTGTTCAGCCAAAACAATATTAACATCAGAGCATGAGCAGGAATGCTTAATACACATACACACACACAGACAGAGCTATGTAGCCAAACGTCATTCTTGGCCCTCATAAAAAAAGCTGTCATCTTTGCCAGAGAGGTAAAAACCCAACAACCACCCTCCCCACAACTCATCTACACAGGCTTGATGTGGACATAAATGCACCCTTCACTTTAGTTCAGAATTCGATAGACCACTACAATGACCAACATAAAAAGCACTTACATGATAACTGACTGTGCTTTTGGGGTCAGGTGGTGTAATATGGGCTCTTCCTGAAACATATATGTATAGTAATAATATTAGAACATATACAGCATTTTGTGTGTTCAAAGTCTGATAACCTTAACTTATTAAATATGCACTAGAAGTTCAAAGGACTATGATGACATTCAGAGGCCACACTAGGAAAGGAGTATAGGTTCATCCTATTGAATACTTAAAATAGAGTAAGAGTAAGAGGTTGGAGGACAGGCCCTGCAGCTCGCCTAGAACACAACCCAGTAGGGTTGAATGTTACATTTTAAATATATACTAGAAGCCACAAAAGCAGAGTCAGGTTTCACAGCTCAAGACGCTTTAAGAAGACACATGAAAAAAACTTTGCAGAAGACAGAAAACTAGTGCAGGATTAAGAGGGGATTTTTTTGAAAAGCCCTGACATCGGGAATGATACAGTTGCAAAGCAGGTCTTAAGGGAGCAGATTTGCAAACATAGGTCTAATCTTAGGGAGCAAATTCTGATCACACTAACTTCAGTTTGATGATGTTTTAGCCCTCACAGCGGAAACAATTTTGTTCTGCAGCCCCAGAATAATCCTGGAATAAACTGAAATACAAAAATTATCAGGAATTAGGGTGGGGGGAAATAGTCATCTATGTTGCCTTTAAGTGAGGTGGCCAATTGTAACTGGGAAAGATTTGCAGAAAACCACTGATAGATTTAGATAGCCAGTGAACAGAAGAACCAGTTCTTACTACTTTGTTACTAGTCCCACAATTTTGAGCACTTGTTTTTTATTTTTTGGCAGCAATCACTTAAGCAACTGTAACTACCTGAGAGACAGAGAAAGAGAGATGCCAATCCTAGCAGATGGAGAAATGGAGAGGATCCCCTAGTATGTATATTTTAGGTTTAAATTTTCAAACTGAAATGATCACACAACATTATTTTGGTGGAGAAAGGGATATAGCCCTACAAGTTTCAAATACCAGAAACCAGACAAAACCCAACATGATTCATAGACTTTAAGGCCAAAAGGTACCCTTAAATCAGTGGCTCTGAACTTTTCTAGAGTATTGTGCCCCTTTCAGGAGCCTGATTTGTCTTGCATACCCCCAAGTTTCACCTCACTTAAAAACTGCTTGCTTACAAAACAGACATAAAAATACAGAAGTATCACAGCATACAGTTACTAAAAAATTACTTATTCTCATTTTTACCATGCAGTTATAAAATAAATCAATTGGAATATAAATATTGTACTTACATTTCAGTGTATAGTATACTGAGCAGTATAAACAAGTCATTGTCTGTATGAAATTTTAGTTTGTACTACTCTGCTAATGCTATTTATATAGCCAGTTGTACAACTAAGCAAATATCTAGATGAATTAATGTACCCCGAGGAGTACACGTACCCCTGGTTGAGAATCACTACCTTAGATCATCTAGTCTGACCTCCTGTATATCAAAGACCATTAAATTTCATCCAGTCATCCCTGAATTGAGCCCAATAACTTTGACTGAAGTATAACTTTCAGAAAAGCATTCAGTCTTGATCTGAAAATGTCAAGAGAAGGAGAATCCATCAGTGCACTTAGTAATTTGTTTACCATGATTAATCACTGTCACTGTTAAACATTTGTGCCTTATTTCTAATTTGACTTTTTCTGTCCTCATCTTCCAGCTTTCCTGTTCTGCCTTTCTCTGCTAGATTAAAGAGTCATTTAGTACCTGGGTATTTTATCCCTGTGAATGTATTTATACACTGTAATCAAGTTACCTGCCAAGCTCTTTTTGATAAACTAAACAGATTGAACTCTTTAAGTCTCTCACTTTAACGCACTGTCTCCAGCTCCCCAGTCATTTTTGTAGCTCTTTTCTGATTTCAGACTAAGTGGCCTAGAGAGTTACCAAGATCATCCTGCGTATTAGCAAAACATTAGCACTTTTTGGTTTTGTCTACATAGCGAATTAGAATGCGGCAAGCCAGAGTGTGAATCTACAGCACACCAATTTGCTTCACATTCATTTACTGCATTGTAGCAATGGCCACATGGTAAAAATCCCCAAGTGCAGCCTATCATATTGCAGGGTGTAGATTAAAAGCTTGGCCTGCCACATACTAACAAATCATGTAGACAAGACCTTCCAATCTTCTGGAATTTCCCTGGCATTCCAAGATTTATTAAAAATTAACAACAGCAGGTCAGAGATCTCCTCAGCCAACTCTTGTAGGACTCTTGAGTGCAAGTTGTCTGGTCCTGCAGATTTTAAAATGCTTATCCTTAGTGGATGTTATTTAACACCCTCCTCCATAACTACTGTTTAGTTACTTCACTGTGTTTGTTTTTAAAGCTCATCAATAATTTATCATTTATTATTATTATTATGGGCTGTCTCACGATTTCTGAATTCTTGGAGTTGGTTAAGTAACGCATAAGTGACCGGGAAAAGCTGAGTCTTTCTGAAGTAAACAGAACACTTACCAGATTGAGTTTACAAACCTCTCTTAGAATTAGAGGGAATGAGATGAAGAGGTAAAAGAGACTCGTGAAACTATCTTCTGATGTCCCTGAATCTGTCTGACAAATTTGCTTTGGTTAGAGAGTCATCATGAAGGTTCCAAATTCTACACTCCCCAATGAAGGTGCATTAGTCAGGTCATACTCTGACCCAGAGAGATTAAATAACTTTCCCAAGGTCACAGAGGAAGTCGATGACACAGCTGGGAATTGAACACAGATCTCCTGAGAGCCTATTCAGTATCTAATACTATCCTTCCTTCAAGCATCATGATCTCAGAGGAAGGTCAAAAGAGATTCACTGCACCAGGTTTGACTCAGAGTCTTATTAAGATCTTGTGCTAAGTACAGAGATACTCTAACTATATTCAGCAAAGCTGCGGCCATGAAACTCTCTTGATTTACTCAAAGGTCGGCTTAAGAGATGTAGAAAATGAATAAAACACAAACGCATTGTGGATGGAGGCACTGTTCCAGTGCCAAAACATCCCTAGCAACCTCCTTGCCTGGGACAGAAAAGCCATGAGAAGTCTGCCACCACCTGGAAAGTAACTACTGGAATTTGTGTAGATGGAAAAACCTAGCAAATGGATCAAATGCTGGAGTAAATTTTATCCATGGAACAGAAGCAGGACTGGGCCCTTTAAAGGCATCGAAAAAGTCAAATTACTTGTGTGAGCTTAATGTTAAAGGGGGACTGTCAAGGTTGAGAAGCTGGAATTCCGACCTTCTCCCTCTTTAAACAAATTCTAAATAATGCTCTAAAACCAAAAAATGTATCCCTCTGAAACAAGGGCTTTAAATCTTAAGGTCTGATTTTCAGGCATGCTGAGCACCCACAGCTCCCCTGGACTTCAGCTAAACTGTGGATGCTAGGTGTTTCAATAAAATCAGCCCTTTAATCACTTGGGGTTAGCAAGCCAAACAAAACTTCCTAGGATTGTTTCTGTGCTTGTATATGAATAATGCAGTTCACTTTTCTCTTCATTCTCCCTCCCAACCCATTTTTCCTACCAACTCTCTACTCCATTAAAGCAGTATTTCTAGTTACCTAAGGGTATGTCTATACTACCCGCCAGATCTGCAGGCAGCAATCGATCCAGCGGGGGATGATTTATCGAGTCTAGTCTAGAAGCAATAAATCAACCCCCGAGCGCTCTCCCGTCAACTCCTGTACTTCACCAGTGCGAGAGGCACAAGCGGAGTCAATGGGGGAGCAGTAGCCGTCGACTTACTGTGGTGAACAGTAAGTCAATCTAAGTACATCAACTTCAGCTACGTTATTTACCTAGCTGAAGTTGCATAACTTAGATTGATCCCCACCCCCAGAGTAGACCAGGCCTTGGTTGTGTAATCCTAATACATTAAGTAAGAGGCATTCATGTTCCAAATACAAGCCATTATAGAACATCACAGTGCCATTTCAAAGCCTAAATTATTTTAAAGTCTAAATTAAATTGTGTGTTGAGGGGTTAAGTGGTACCGAGCGCATTATTCTGGGAAGTGAATTCCAGTACATTCATGGTACTCCCATTGACTCAGAGTCCCAGTGACTGTAGCATTAGGCCCTAAAAACAGAACACTTTACATCTGAACATCTCTACCTTGCTTTAAACACATCTGATTCATAAACAACAATATCCTTGATTGACACTGAGTATATGTAGTTAACTCTGGATGAGAGTACATTTTTAGAATCCTTGCTTCGGCCGTTTACTAGAACTGGTTTCCTATACAAGAAAATACTATCCTTGAAACTCCAAATTTCCAACTAGGTCCTAGAAACAAAGTGGAGTTATGAATTTTATTTGTAAAATGCACTGTTACCAAGCCTCATGGGACATGTATAATATTTAATGAAATGCATATTTGATCACATTTTAACCAAAATAAAAACAGAACACATTCACTAAAAAGAAACTAAACTCCAACCCAAGACAAAAAGGATGTGGCAGAAACAAGGCTACTCAAGTGTATGCTTGTTACTTTGAATATAATTTGTTAAAGGATTCAAAAATAATCCAGAGTATCTGTCAACCCTGGAATTAGATCCATTTATTCTGAACATCTCATACAATGGTGGCAGCAGTTATGGGATGCCCAATGAAGAGCCCATTATAGTTTCTCATTTATAATCATTAATTTAAAATACTCCAAAAAGTGATTACATGTTTAACCCTGATTATTTTAAAATGATGCTTTAATGAAAGAATTTTAGATAGCTGTCTCACATTGAGTAGAAAGTTAATCATTCTGTTTGTTCTCCCAAAAAGAGTTTGTTTTATTTAAGGAAATTAAAATGGATATTGCATACAATTGAAATTTATTACCCAGGAAATTACTGGTCTTTTCAAAACCTGAAATATGTGATTGCGAAGGTTTTTTTCTTAATGAATTCTACAAATGTACACTTGAAATAAAATTTTTAATTGTACTGACAGCTGGCTTTTCATTAGCAACTATGGAAAAAGCTAGCCCGAAACATGGGGGGCAAAAAACAGCTTTTTAATGCAGAATTATATTTTAAATGACAGCTCCAAGATAAATCAAATCAATCTATAGCTAGCAAAGCTCAGAATTTTCTCTTGCAAGTTGCAAACTCTACTCATACTCAGAAAAAAAGCACACAAAGGAATTCAGATCATCGCTAGACATCATTAATTCATGTAGTGGATGCAGTTTCTCAGCCCACCGTGATTGGCATAGTAGATAGACAAAGCCATTGTTTTTCAACGTCCATCCATAAGGAGCAGCAGCATTTTCACTCTCTCAGTAATGAAGCATAACTACTCAGATTGCAGAATCCTGTGTTTCAGCAAAGATCAGTCACGCATTTAGTAGCAAATGCCAGCAAAAAATTTAAAATTTAACTCTCAGCTTGAAATTCAGATTATCTTTCCATTCTTTGGCTGTTCTAACTCTTATTTCAGCTTCACAATGAACATTATTTTTAATGCACAATGTCATACAGCTTCGAATGGCGACTTCTTATCTCAACTATTCCATCAACAACATTTCTGAACCATTTCAAGATCTTGCCTCTTAGATTCCCCCACACCAATCAGATCAAACCTCTCATCACTCCCATGTATGCTACTCTGATATTCAATCAGTCCTCTCATACTACCCTAATCCTTTTCTCTCCCACACATGCCCTAAGATCCTCTCACAGCATCCCTCTGTTACTCCATTGCTTCCCAAATTCTATACATGCCTCTCAGAAGCCCTATCTCAATTAGTTTTATTCCTGCCTGTTACTGTTCACTCTCAGCTCCCCACGACTTTGCTCTCAGAAAGTTCTGAATATTCTGTGTACCATTAAGATATCAATATAAATTTCAATAACTGAACAGTTATACGCATGCTCAGTAGCAAACTTCCAATGTGACTATCCAGCCAATATTTGTAAGCTAACAGATTTTAAAACTTTTTTTTTTAAATCTGACAACTACTAAATGATTTATGTGAAAAGATAGCTGGGACTCTTAGAACTTGTCTACACAAATATTTAGTCCTGGTTGACACTCCAGAGTTTTGTCGACAAAAGGCAGTTTTTGTCGACAAAACAGTGAATGCATACACACTCCGATGAGACTTTTGGCGGCAAAACTTCCTTGCTTTGGCAACAAAATAAAACCACCCCGACAAGTCACATAAGGCTCCTGTGCAAAATTTTTCTCAACAAACTGCCAGTGTAGACACTACATTTGATTTTATCACTTTAAACTGGCCTCCAGGAAGTGTCCCACAATGCCCATCCTGACCGTTCTGGTCAGCAGTTTGAACTCCACTGCCCTTCATCCAGGTAAACAACCATCTGCCCCTCCCCACGAAAAGCCCCGGGAATTTTTGAAATTCCATTTACGGTTTGCTCAGTGTGGAGAGTTCTCATCGCATCTTCCCAGGTAACTTCCCAGGTGGCTTTTCACAGCCAACGCTCTCCTGTTTGGACCACTGCGGAACTGCTGGATCTGTTCAGTATATTGGAAGAGGCGGCTGTGCAGTCCCAGTTGCATTTCAGCTTTAAGAATTTTGATACCTCCAGGCAGGAGAGGAGACGCTTGGTAAGTAGTTGTGGTTTGTGTAGTGCAGAAGTGGGTTCAGGGAATAGAGATGTACAAGGCTGGCTGTTTCTGTGTGCTACACATTCCCCTGTGCAGCTAATCAGTATGGCGGAACAGGGAGTTGATGCACACCAAATCTCATGAGAATCCTCCAGACAGATCTCTAGGAAACCTTCCTGGAGGTACTTGGCAATCCTCAGCTGAAAGTTCCTCAGCAGAGGTGCTTTGTTCCTTCCCCCATTGTAGGAAACTTTCCCGTGCCATTCAGCAATCACTTGTGCAGGGACCAAAGCAGCACACAGGGAGCAGCATAGGCCCAGGGCAGAAACCACAAGTGTGTAGTAGATGTACCTTCACTTCTCTGCTTATCCTCAGGAGTGAGATATCTGCCATAGTGACCCCTGCATGTGGAAAAGTGTGGGAGAATTTAGAATTTTTTTCCCTAGTTGGCTGCACTGCAACCCTTCCAGAATGCTTTTTTCCCCATGTAGAGCGCTCCCACATCCCCCCAGCCAACACTCATCATGCTTTGGTTGTTCGCAGGGATGTGTGTTTGCTAAGGGTCAGTGAGAAAGTAATTATTATGTTATCAGAGGTGTATTTCACTGAAATGTTTTAATGCTGCGTGTGAACTTCATCATGCTTCTGTGCATTGTTTCTTGTGCTTCACCAGATGTGTCCTTTTGGGACACCCCACACACATGGGCAAAGCGTCTCTGCCACATAAGAAAGTGCCCAAGACAGAGCAAAGAAGACATGTTCCGGGAGGTACTGCACTTTTCAAATGCAAAGAAAAGGGAACACAAGGAATGGAGGCAAGGCAAAAGGCAGGACAGAAAAGAAAATCAGGAGTTTGTTAAGGACACTACTGTGTGGATGATTAAAGTCATGGAGGAGCAAATACAGATGCTGAAGTCCTTAATAATGCTGCAGACTGAGCAGATGTGTGCCCACCCTCCCTTGCGGCACATTCAGAACTCTTCTCTGTGCCCTCCCCGCCCCCCCAAAAAAACTCCACCTCCACATTCCTTTTTGCTTTCCAGGACTTCTTGGTTTCCCCTTCACTCCACCACCTTGGACAATTTCAAAATGAAAGCTGGATGTATACACAGCTTTGAAAGTCTGCCCTTCCCTGGTACCTCCTTTCCCACTAAGCATATTTGTGTGTGTTTGTGTGTGCTGTTTCTTGTGCAAAAAAAGTTTTTGAATGATAACTCATCTTTATTTGTGTCCTAAATAATTGAGATTGCAGCCACTACCCAGGACATACACAGACAGTTTAATCATTTGCTCACTGGAATGTAAGGCCCCAAATTTCACCATTGCTTCCTAGGAAAACTACATGTAATGTAACATTGCAGTACCAATCACAGAGATATAAATTACTGGTTCTCATTTTCATTTGAGTGTTGCCTCAAAGTCTCCCTGATTCAAATTGCTCCCCTCTGATAGCTCTGGTATCTGGCTGGTCAAAATCAGCAGCCAGGCAGTCTGCCTCAAAACTCTGCCCCTGACCAAACCTTTTACCCTTGCTTCACACAGATTATGCAACATACAACACGCGACTATGACCATTGGAATATTATCCACATTGAGGTCTAACCTGCCATAAAAGGCATCACCAGCGTGCCTTTAATCTGCCAAAGGTACATTCCACAGTCATCCAGCATCTACTCAGCCTGTTGCTGAACTACTCCTTACTGTTGGCCAGGTTTCCCGTGTAACATTTCATGAGTCACGGCTGTAGATGATGCTGACCCACCTACAAGATCTGATAATGGAAGATCATTGAGAAGGCAAGAAAAATATCGAGATTCAGTACTATCAGCTATGACCATATCTTCAGCATGTTAGGAATAAGCAACTATCATCTGTTATAAGAGTGAGAACCAGAACTTAGAAACCAGCACTTAACTACTACAGTGATCGGTTTCAGAGAATGATGTTGAGCAGTGTCTCTCTTACTGTAAGGGTCACACAAGGCTGCTTTTTGTTGCTCTTCCTGTTTAAGGAGTATGTGAGTTTGGCAGGGGAGATAAATCATATAGAGTTACAGTGTCCTCAGCATGCTGATTAAACTGTTTTTTATCATTTTATCAGACACAGGCCTGTAGAGTTCCTTTGCTTTCCTAACACTTGCTAAGGCAGGAACCTGGATCAGAACAAGCTTACTGATCTTCAGTCCAGATAACAGGAAAGTGATGCTTGTTGGCAGTGGAAAGCAACTAGCGGAACAGATGAAGATTCTGACAATTTCATCAGCTGGTGGAGCATGCACACCACTTGCCAAAGAGGTCTGCAATCTCTGCATTCTTTTGGATCACAGACTGTTGCTGAACTGCAAAGTAGCAACAATAGCTCATATCAGTTTTTCACCTGCATTTTGTACAGAATTATCAGCAAAGCCAGGCTGCACAAACTCGCTATAGTCATTTCATTCTTTCTTGCCCCTATGTTAGCCTACTCTGATATATTTCTGGAAGTTTTTGCTACTGAAGAATACAGCAGCTTGATCACTTAGTGGAGCAAGTCAGTGTGGACACCTGCATTTCACTCACCACACTGGTTTCCCATATGCTTCTGGGGGTAGTTTCAGATTACGGAGAACTGGTCCAGTGAGCAAAACAGGTGCAACATGCTCATGCTGCTCCACTGAGCAGTCAGACCACCATATTAGTCTCTCTCTGTCACTCCCAGCCTCCCTTAACAATGCACCATGATACATCATGCAAGTAATAATGCATGCCACAACTTGTTCTAGTAGCAGCGGGATCCCTAGGAGCTACTCTGATTTACTCAGCCACATTTGAACCTGGGGTTCCACCGGACAGACAGCATGTGGCAGTGGGAGCTCTGACAGCTCCAAAAGGGTGAGATGTGAGCTCCCTACTAAAACCAGTCAACTGTGTTGGCTGGTAGAGGAGGAAGAGGACACAAATCCCTCCTCTTCCCTTTAAAGGATACTAAAGTGGACATTGGCACTAGTCTCACATACTGCCTTAGCTCTCTAGCCCTTTGAGCAAGGAGAGGTGGAGAAATGTTTTTTAAGCCCTTGTGATGGGGGTGGATAAACCCCACACTGGAGAATTAAAGGTGCCAGAACAACTCTGGGCCTGGGAAGCCCTGCCGGGAATGCTCCAGTTGGAGAAGGGACTTAAAAGGAAGTCTCTTCAGCACAGCAGGGGGATTGGAGAGGGAGGCCGATCTGTGCTCACTGCGGCAGAGGGACTGTGCCAAAAGCATTGCCAGGGAGAGGTCTACTGCACGGAGCCAGAACTTCCTACCCTGTTGAGACCCATAGACCAGATTGCCAGGGATAACTGCCAGCCATGACGTGCCCCGATAGGGGTGGTGGGGAAAGAATGAAAGAGAGACTCTGGGGAGAGTGCTAGCCAGATTGTAGATAGCAGACTCCTGCCTTACGGTGTTCAAGAGGGCCCCTGGGTTGGAATCCAGTGGAGTGGGAGGGTCCAGGTTTCTCTACCTCCATACTGGGGGACCTGACACCACAGACCAGGGCCGGCCTTTAGGGTGGATGGCCTGGGTGGTTGCCCAAGGCAGCCCGCCAAACAGGATGCCGTGTGCTGCACCCAGCCCAGCCCCTCTCTCGCCCCCGCACTCCTCTCAGCCGGTGGGCCCAGGGCTGCCTTCTCTCTCTTCCTCCTCCTCCTCCTCCTCTTGGCCAGCTGGCAACCAGCTGAGGGTTCCTCCAGAGATGGGGGCAGAGAGGCGCCCTTGGCCACTGCGGCTCCACTCCGGCCCCCAGAGGCTCATACCACTTGGTGGAGCAAGAGGGGTGGGGTAGGGGGAAGCTCAGAGTGACGTTCCCTTTTAGTGAGAGCAGCACACAACTGGTGTTTTGGCCAGCTTTGGCTTTTGTTAGCTGTTTCTATCCACACACTGTGCCTCTCACACACAGTTCCCCCAAAGCACACACCAGGGCTCCCTGCATCCATATCACTTTCCCCACCTGGGCTGTATTGTGAAGCATTAGTAGGGAGCCCTCCTCCCTACTAATGTTGCTCCTCACTCGCCCCTCACAGCACCCTAGGGTGTGCAGGGCAGAGGAGCAACAGTCTCAGGGAGAGTGAACAGCAATGTCAGCTGTTTCATGCATCCAGGTCAGTTTCCTCACGTGGGTACAGAAGGGGGATGCAGAGGTTAGGAATGAAGGGGGTGTGGGGATTAGGGGTGCAGGAGGGAGAGTAGGCCTTTGGGGCGAAGGGAAGCTTGGGGAGCCAATGGAGGCCTAGGGCAATGGGGAGGCACCACGTCCATGGGGGTCAGGGGCACCAAAATGCAAAAACAACAAGGAGTCCGGTGGCACCTTAAAGACTAACCAAGTTATATGAGCATAAGCTTTTGTGGGTAAAAACCCACTTCTTCAGATGCATGGAGTCAGGAAGAAACGGATTTTTTACGCACGAAAGTTTATGCCCAAATAAATCGGTTAGCCTTTAAGATGCCACCGGACTCCTTGTTCTTTTTGTGGACACAGACTAACATGGCTGCACTCTGATACTTGGTACCAAAATGCAAGTTCGCCCAGGGTGCCATTTTGCCTAAGGCTAGCCTTGCCACCCACTCTAACCATTAGGCAGCCAACCAGCCCCACTCAACTCACAGCTATCTCCACTAGCCTCTCTTAGTCTACCTACATAACTTCACCTGAAAGTCATCATACGTATGGTATTTTAAAAATACAGGGTTGACTTTGCACGCACTAAACACCCAAAATTGTGTTTGCATTATTTCACTCTAGTTTTCAACCAGATTCTCACAGATACAGTACTACCACCGCCTGTAAAATGCTCTCTCTTCTAATAAAAAGAAACAAATTTATTAGTTTCTTAATAGGATTAGTTACTTGTTTGACAGAATGGCTAGAGAATATGTGATGTTCACATGCCCTCTTATTTTGGTAGGCAAAATGGTCTGAAGGAAAATAATTACAGGGTTAAAGACAGTCTTGAGATCCAAAATTAAAGTAAAAAAAAAAACTGTCATTCTCTATTTAATAGTGATTTTTCCCATCTGGTATGCAAAAAGGATATGAACATCAATATGAAGACAGAACATCTTTTAACTGGAAATGACAGTGAACTGACTTTGGCAGAAGTTAAGAGAGAATTCTTCTATAACAAGTTCAACTCCCTTAAAGTACATACGCATACAAAAGATATCTGTCAACAGAAAGAAAAACAGCTGGCAAAGTCCTTTTTACTAAATAAATCTTTCTTCCTGCAAGTATGTGTCACATGATCAGATTACTGTTATAGCATAGTGTGTATGCTTTAAATTAATTCTGAACCATCAGAACCATTTCACAAAGCATTCTGTGATCTCACAAACAAGTGATCAGCCACAGATGTATGATGTAAAATGTATTCAGTTATTCACAGAAACCACAATGATATACACAGTTGTTTGTGCAGAACCTCCTAAAATGCAATACAGAAGACAAAAAATTGTGATACTGCCTAATGTTTGGGGTTTGGTTTTGCTTTTTTCTAATCCATCACTGTTACAGTCTCCCCACACACAGGCATTTGTTTTTGCACAAAGTTATCTGTTACATATTTTAATGTTACCAGCCAATTTTTTTTGTTTTTTTACATTTCATCAAAAGACCTGTCTACTTCCAAACAGGGCCTGTGCTGTTTGAGGTTGGTACACAGGCAGCTTATGGACCCTCTTTCCAGTGCATGACTATCCCTGTGTTTTCTTCTCTTCATAGCCATTTGGTTCCACATAAGCAATCTCTCCTCTGACAAGCAGGGTACTCATCAAATCTTCAGATGCCAATGGACAGGTCAAACAAGGAAAGATTATCAAGTCTGTACTCCTACAGAGCTTTAGAATATAGCAAGTTTCTATGGAGCTAGGACTTTCAACACTTCCATTCACACTGCCATTTCACAATCTATTTGAGGAATCTAAAATAGACGATCCCCCCTTAACAAAGATTTATTGTACAGCTAATTTTCCAGCATAATAAGAAAAAGACTTTAGCTGGAAAATATAATTTGAAGACACCTTTGCCTTTCACTGTAAATTATGTTTCCTGTTGTACCAGAGAGATAGCAAAGATTGCCAAAATATTTATTTGTATTTGATGGGAATGCAAAGATCAGGTCCAGCGAGTCTGGATGTGACCAGAAATGGTTTGTGTGAGCCCTACAATTTTCCCCCTTTTCAAACTTCCTATTTGCATCTTTCTGGGATTCTTCTCAGTTTGTGTTGTACTGGGCAGCTAGTAGGGACTAGCTGGGCTACAACAGAGTTGGAGGTGGCTTGAAACAAGGTCTCAGTGATGCAGGAAGCATCTGCTGTGTTGTCTGCAATCAGATTATGCAAGATACTGGTTTTGTTGGTGACTGATCTTGCAGTCATCAGCATGGTCTCGAGGCAGCTGTCATCTCCGGTCCTGGTAGTCGATGTTATGAGAGATGGTGCCAGTCAAGGGACTGGCTTCAAATGCCTGGTTTTAGGACTATTTCTGTGATGTGGATGGAGTTCCAATGACACCTAGGATTTGGATAATGATAAGTGATATTTAGGAACCTGGACAGGGCTAGGATCCCATTTCTCCAACTTCTTTGGTCCAGCAGTGTTGTGTTGTCCTTTCACCCATGGAATTTGTATGGTGGCCCTTGTGAGAGTAAAGTTGGCATGAACGCATGCTAGAGAGCTGGAATGGGCACATGTGGGGGTGTGCTTAGTCAGATAACTGGGAAGATGAAGGGAAGATAGCAGGATGGCTTCATTGTTTTTTAGCTGTTGCTTTTGCTTACCAGTGTTGCTCTCTAGTGGTGTCATGCAGCACCGTGAAGTTGGTGGTGTGAGCAGATGCACTTTGCACCAGGATTAGCTTCTGAATAATCTCAATATGTAACTGAATGCATTACAATAGCCTAATCTTGATGGCACAAAGCTGCAGCAAAGCCCAAGCAAGCAAGGAAAGGATTGCACACCCTTCTCATCAGCAACAGCTGGTGGGGGGAGAAGCAGTCTTGATCAAAGCTGCTATCTGCAAATCCAGGAACTGTTTGTATGTAGCAAATTAGGATCCAAATTGTGAACCTGAACAACAAACTTCATGTATGCTCCTTCAGACCAAACGAGCTGATGCAACCTCTAACATTTCTTCTGGCTAGTTCCCCCAACTTGCTTGTCCAGACTAAGCCTTAACCAGGTAGTGTTCATTTAAGCATAAATTTCAGCCACATTCAAACCAGGCCAAATCAGCTGCTCCAACCAACATGAGAAAAAACAGAGACACAGCTGTCTCATCATCAGCATACGGAAAGCAACGCAATCCACATCTCCTCATTAACCTTGTGATGGGATGTTCACTCCATGCTAGCCTGGAAAGGGTTAATGTGACCCAGGAGGAGTTAAGTATCCCAGTAGGCCACACCTGAGATAGAGTTAAACGGAGTATGTCTGTCTACACAGCAACTAGAGACTTCCAGTTGGTCCATGGCTCAGGCTGCAGGGCTGTTTCATTGCAGTGTAGACTTCCAAGCTCAGGCGGAAGTCCAGGCTCTAGGAGCATGCAGTGTGGGAGGGTCCCAGACCTCAGGCTCCAGTCCGAGCTCGGAAGTCTACAATGAAACAGGAAGTGAGGGCAAAAGGAAGCTGCAGTGTGGAAGCCTGCAGTCACTCTCTGGGCTTTAAAGAAGGAAACCCAGAAGAAGAGTAGAAGCCCTGGGAGCTTGGCCCTGAAGGAAGTGTTTACCCAGAAGGGTGGTGGAGTAGAAGCCTGATAGCAGTGGAGCAGGAAAAGACTCAGGGAAAAGGCAGCAAGATTTGGGTCGGTGTAGACCTTAGCTGCTGATTCAGTGGTTCCCGAGCTGAAACCCAGAGTAGTGGGCAGGCCCAGGTTCCCCGCCAGCCACTAGGTAAGTGGCTCAGACTGGGCAAAAGAACAGAAGACCGTCCGAGACACATCGTTCCATAAGACTTTATTTCCCCAGAAGGGAAAAACCACAGTGACCTGGCCAGAGAGCCAAGCCACGAAAGAGAGCACCCTGAGAAAAGTCAGGCACAAACGAGAGACAGAAAGAGGCATCAGATTGGGCAGAGCTGTTCCCCAGATGCAGCCACAAGGAGATTCCCCAGCAGTGAGTAGAGAACCATGTGACAAACCCGCCTAAGTGTCTCAGATCTAAATAAAGTTACTACACCAAGATAGAATCACTACAAGAGAACAGATAAGCAGTCACCAAATGCTATGCTCTGGAATCTCTCAGAAGGAAAGACACTCAAAAGCAACTTCCTGCTAGGAACCACCACATTACTAAAATCTCAGACTCAAAGGAAGGTAGCAGATCTAAAAGAGTCAGTAAGTAAGAACATCTGATCTTCATCCATTATTAGATCACTGACCACAGGTGGGTTCAAGATACCTCCACTGTTGCTACATCACTACTTTCTCAATTAAATTCCCTCAAAACATGAGTGGTACAGATCAGAGGCTGATAAGATTTCAACATCTACAGATAGTTTATTGAGCAAAGGTCAGGCACTCCTTAACACAGCCTAAGAATCTACCTTCCCAAAGGGAGGTGTCATTTTCCTCCAGCAGTGTACCTAGTGTTTCCCCATTTGCTTTAACATACCAGGAAGGACATGGTTCCAAGCCAAAAGTTCCCTTACTACCTCCAGAACCTCAGGAAGAAAGACCAGCCAAAATTCAAGCAGATTCAAGCTAAATCCAAGCAACTTTATTCACAAATGGCATAAAAATTCCTCGCAGTGAGAAGATTCTATAGCCGAATGGATGGCACCTTAGATTTACTAGCCTATCAACCAGAACTGTTCCACTGTTTGAGGTCTTGTAGATGTTGTGGTGGAAACGAAGACACCTTTCTTCACCTCCTGCACAACCACTGAAAGAGCATTTTAAATCTTATTCACAATGTCCTCCACACATGCTTCCAGAGTTTTGAGAACCTGCATGTTCTCTATGCCCTACTGCCATTAAAACATCTCCACCAGGCCCTGTATTGTGAGGATCTATTGTTAGCCATGGGCAGCTTTATAGGACACCCTTCAGAGCTCACCATCAGTGTGACGACATTAACCGAAGGAGTCCCTACAAAGAGATGCAAATCACACATCCCTGCAAAAGCTAAGGACTTTTTTTCAGCCACATGCCCAGGACCAGATTCAAATCTCAGGAGATACACTTGTATAAAACCGGAGTCAGGATTAGAATCATGCTCTAAGGCTCTGCTGGCCATCAGAGTGAGAGACTGAATGTGAAAACTAAATCAGAGTGGGTGGGAGTGTGCAGGATTAACTACAAGGCCATATGAGCATGTGGAATGCAATGATTTTTCATAATCTGAATTAGCAAATTGTTTGGAAATGTTTTAATATCAGTCCAAATACTGATTTTTTCAAAATAATATTCTAATCATTCCTGCTGCTTCTTATGACCTAAATGTGAAATGTGACTAGCAGAAATTCACCAAAAGCTTTTGGTATTTATAAATATGAAAGCCTAATTCATATCTGAAAGACTATCAAAAAGCTGCACATGAATCAATCATCAGTACACTAAATGTTCAGAGGGACACTGTAATGATTTACAGTAAGTGTGCCTTTTTCAGCCATACCAGAAGTCTCATCAGCACCAGATGTCATCTATATGCAGGCCATCAGAGCAGACCATAATAAGTGGACAAAAAATATTCCAGACCCTCCTTGCAGTGCCTTTTTATTGCATATAAATAAATGATTTTTTAAAATGAAACTCATAATTTTACTAAGCATAAAAGGACAAAGTTGGAGTCAGTCTTTCTAACAAAAGAAAATGGACTAGCTTTGGCAAAATAATTGCCTAATAACTTTGTGATGCTAAAAAACCACTGTAGACTCATATTGTCCCTGTTTTACTGAAAATAATGAAGCTACGCTAAACGACAGAGGCAGGATGCGTAAAGAAAGACCAGAGGGCAAGGAAAAGTGAGGGACAGCCTGTTCAAGGAGTTTAGTTTGGTTTAACATTTGGTTGTGCAATGGCACAAAACAAATAGCTTTAAAGTAATATATTCTACTTGTGCTGAATACATGTAATTCACAATAACCTTAACCAATGCTTTAATAAGTGCTCTATATGCTCATAACCACACACGCTAGAGGGCATTATTCCACTTAAAATGTGATCTTTATTTTTTATTTTGTAAACAGAGGTGAAGCAGTGAGTTGATGGCAAGCATTTGTTTTCGGGCACTTGGATTCAAATCCTGCTTAGGTCACAGATGAAACAACCACCTAATCCTACAAGGTACCGTACACCTCCTACATGTCATTCATTGATCAAGCCCAACTCCCATTTATTCTCTTTTGAGTTGAAAGGGCTCAGGACCTTACCAGATCAGGCCCTACATCTGGTGGTCACCATCCTAGAACCGAATGAAAATGTGTCTTCAAACACCCAAAAATATGGTACAACTGGAAACTGCATTTCATTTGAGGTGCAGAAGAGATGCCAGTCAAGATGAGCTTGTAGAGCACCAGTCAGCATTGTCTTAGAAAGTATTTGTGCTTTGATCACTAATACAGACATTTTGAGCAAATTAATTTTTAGTACAGAAGATCTCACCCAGGCCAGTGATGAATTTATTTGTGATTCATTTTCAGGAGTGGTTGGATCTCATTCACTTATTTGCTTGACTTTTTACCTCTTTTCAAAATGTTTATTTCCTTTATGTTATTATTTTAAATATATACATTCAGCATCTGTCAGGAAACAGAGTGCTGTCAAAGTCAGGGCTGATACAGGAGTTCACCAGAGTTGAGCTGCAAAAAGCAAAATTATTTAAATAAGCTATTTTAATTTCTATCTAGAGAAACTGTACCTGAGACAATGGGTTGAAAATTAGCCCAAACCACAACTTCTCCTCCTCAGGGCCTCAATCTCGCATCATGGGCTGTGCTACCATAATTGGGACAGCTTCTACCTAAGCCACACCAGTGTCTAAAGATCTGCCTGATTACAGTAAACTGGCCTTTCAGTTCACTGTATATACCAGGGATCAGCAATCTTTGGCATGTGGCCTGCCAGGGCTGGGCTGGTTTGTTTACCTGCCTGCTCCAGGCCAATGGGGGCTGCAGAAAGAGGTGCGGGCCGAGGGATGTGCTGGCCGTCGCTTCCCACCACCCTCATTGGCCTGGAGCGGCAAACCACAGCCAGTGGGAGCAGCGATCGGCTGAACCTGCGGATGCAGCAGGTAAACAAACTGGCCCGGCCTGCCAGGGTGCTTACCCTGGTGGGCCGCATGCCAAAGGTTGCCAATCCCTGATATATACAATAGCCTATAGCACGAGTGGTCATTTAACATACAATTTTAGGGTTTGCCTATATTTTCATGGGATTTCTGATGAGTAAGCCCAGTTAAAAGGTACCTGCACAGTTCAAACCTACCACTGATCAATCCACATATACCATATAATTATTTTATAAGTAGTGATATTTCTAAAATTCTGTTTTACCAGTTCTACCAATAATACATACTAAAATGACCCTCTTAACAATCCAATTAAGAAAAGCAAGCCAGTCAAACTAGTCCTCTGCATCTCACCCACTTAAAGCCAAAATATCTGTTCTACCTTCCTCTCTCTCTTTCTGACCTACCTCCTTCCAATATATACCCCATTAGTACAGTGGTTCTCAACCAGAGGTACACTACCTCTGCGGATATGCAGAGGTCTTCTACGGGGTATACCAATTCATCTAGATATTTGCCTAGTTTTACAACAGGCTACATAAAAAGCACTAGCAAAGTCAGTACAAACTAAAATTTCATACAGACAGTGACTTGTTTATACTGCTCCGTATACTATACACAGAAGTACAATATTTATATTTCAATTGACTTATTTTATAATTATATGGTAAAAATGAGAAAGTAAGCAATTTTTCAGTAACAGTGTTTTCTGACACTCTTGTGTTTTTAGGTCTGATTTTGTAAGCAAGTAGTTTTCAAGTGAGGTGAAACCTGGGGTACGTAAGACAAATCAAACTCCTGAAAGAGGTACAGTAGCCTGGAAAGGTTGAGAACCACTGCATTAGTAAATACAATTGCTGAGAAATTAGCTGTAATGCATCCTACTTCTAGAAACTCAAAAAAGAAACAAATTTCCAACTTCTATTTGATTAAATTCTACCGACTGGAAGCTTCACATCATTTTTTCCCCCATGGAATTAAGTAAAATCACAAATTTATTGAAATTAAATTTAGTCACTTCAGTGCTGGATCATTAGAATAATATTAACTCTATATGAAAAACTTTCTTGTTAAACTGATTTGCCATTCATAGCTTTGAGAGCTAGTAGTTCCTAGCTTATTATATAGTGGGGGAGGGGTGGAGTAGAGAGAGAAATTTACGTTCACAATATGCCATTAATGTCCTGTCTGTTTGAAATCAGATATTGTTTTTGTCTGGCACTGGCACAGCATCTTTCCAGTAAAATTTGGCATGCAATTAAATAACTTATTAAGAGTGTATCATTATGCTTTTTCAGTCCCATTAACTTTCTTACTGTTAAATACCAAAAGACAGCCTGGGGGAAAGACTTGTAAAATAAAACTAGCTACAAACTACTGATAAAGAGGGGAAAAATCCAGTATATTTCTGTTTCTATCAAATGTAAAAGATTTTGATTTTGGCTAATCAGTGTGGCACTTTAACTCTGGAAACAGAAATAAGTTTAAATGACCTCTTATAAGGAGACAACATCAGCTTAAAAATCATATTAAAGCAGGAATTTCCTTGTCTATTGTAGAAATAATACCTTTGATTATTAAGGAATAATTTTTATCATTTCCATTTAATTTTCTATTATGAAGTTAGTTATTTTACCTTCTACATTTCCTTCAGCTTGGTCAACAACAACGAAAAAAACTCCAAAAAGGTATTTCCAGATTAAAAAAGTTAAAATTTTAAAATGTTGGGAGTCATACAACAAACAAAATTACACTTTTTAAAAAAATGTGTTGTTACTATCACAAAGACAGCTTGGGACTCAACAGTGATACTGGTACATTTCATGGTGCGCAAGATTATTTTCCCAGTAATTTAGGATTCCAAATGAGTTTATCATTAAATACTGAATAAGGGTCATTAACGTTCACTACAAGAAAAACAACGTTTTAATCTGCCATTTCTTTTCACTCCAAATACTGTTCATCAAGATGAACAGTCATTTCACTGGACTGATTGTTCCTAACAAACACAGCAATTTCTACTTAGTACAATAGGTCCTGAACAAATATTTTATAGTTATAAAAAATACATTTGGGTAACCCAAACGAAGTTCGTAGGACACTAGGCATCACACAAAAACCTGGAACAGTCCCAGTATAACCAGGAAGTTTAGTCACTAGCTGACTTCATTTTTGGTTTTAGTGAGTTTCACTTTCAAGCTTTCATTGCGTTAAGCCCAATACTGCAATGGTAATGCTTGGCTCTCAAAACACTACAAGGGAATAAAAATGATTAAAATGTTTAGGGCAGTGATACACAGACTGAGGCTCCTGAACAGCAAGTGGCTCTTTAATGTACCTTCTGTGGCTCTTTGCAAGCACGTGATATTAAAACACTGAGTAATTTAATTATTAACCAAGCTAAATTATTTACCAATCAAGATGATTTTACTATGTTATAAACCAATTATAGTTGATAAAACAATACTTGGTCAGTCATTTTGTGGTGAGAATAATTTTATATCTATCTATCTAGAGTGCAGCTTCTTCTCTCCCTCGGTGGGTCCCACGCTTTCTTCTAGCGGTAGGTCAGGATAGCTTCTGGCCTCCTTGGTGGACATCTAGTGAGAGGAAAAGTGCAATGGGGGGAAGCTGGTCTCACCTTCTACTCCGAGCCCCAACCCAGGGACCCTACAAGTAGCAGCCTCACACTGCCAGGTCCCAGGAAAGCTGCTAGCTTTCCCGGGTTACTTCACCATGCCCCTTCGCTTATTGTCCCCACTTTGCTTATTGTCCCCTCCCCTGCTAGGGGAGCGAGAACCCCTAGTCTCTGGTATCCCTTCCAGGCGTGGCAGCACCACACCAAACACACAGCTCAGTTTCTCCCCTCTGGCAGAGTCCTTTTCTTCAAATCTTTGGACCCGGAAGGGTCCTTAGCTCCTGTTTAGGGTATGGTTTCTCCCCAATCTCTATACCTGTGGGGTTCTCCCGATCCTTGTCAGTTCCTCACAGCTCAGATCTCCAACGGCTTGCCTCCACTCTCATGCCTATCTCCCCCACTGACTGGCTAGGGGGAAGGCTTTTAACCCCTTCTGGCAGGTTCTTAATTGGCTCCAGGTGTCCTAATTAATCTGGAGTAACCCCTGCTCAGTTACCAGAGGAAGAGGGACTTGCTTATCCAGAGGCTAATATACCTTCCTTCCAGCATTCTCCTGTAGCTGTCTGGCCCTGTCACTATATTTTATATATATACGCGACTGGATAGCATAGTGGTTAAGAGCGCCGCCCTTTGATATGAGAGATCGGGGTTCAAATCCCGGTTAGTACCCAACTTTCCAGTAGGGGTCCTTGGGCAAAAGACCCCCTAACGCTTCACCTGCCTACCTCAGATATGAGAGTGACACGAACTAGGAGAGTCATGCCGGCTCGGACGTCACCCAGATTAACAAGGTCCGCGCCAGATGTTGAGGAACTAGGACAATCTGACGAAAAATGGGCTACTGGAACAAACCATTCATGGACGAGACAAGAGAACCTGGAATTGATGGAATGCTACTACAACAGTAGACCTAATGAGAGGGGATATATGAAATGTATGAGGAGACTATGGATGGACAAAAGACCTATATCCACACTTACTGAGAAACAGCTAGTTACCCAACGCTTCAA